>NC_037669.1:47308532-47328653 GCF_003255815.1 Theropithecus gelada
GGGCGGCCACCCGCGCGTCCGCTTAGTCTCCGCGGGGGCGCGCCCGCGGCACGCGGCCGGGCGGGGCCGGGCCTGAGTGACGGCCACGTGAACCAATGGGACGGGCGCGCGCCGCCGCCGCCGCCCGCGCGGCCCCTGACGCGGGCCCGGGCGCCGCGCCGCTGCGGCTGCGGGCGGCGACGGCTGCACCATGGGCAGGCTACTGCGGGCCGCCCGGCTGCCGCCGCTGCTGCCGCTGCTGCTGCTGCTGCTGGCTGGGGGTGAGTGCGCTCCGGGCCCGGGCGCGGGCGGGCGGGCGGGCGGGCGGCGGCGCGGGCGCGGTGCTGGACAGCTCCCCGGGCCGCCAACAAAGGGACCAACGTGCGGCGAGGCCGGGAGCGAGCGTGTCCCGGCCGGGCCGCGGCGCCGCCCCGACACGCGCGCACGCGGAGTGGGTGCGTGGGGGGCCGCGGCGGGCGCCTGGCGTGCGGGGCGACCCCTTGACCGAGGCGCGGCGGTGAAGCTGGGACACAGCACGGTGGTCCCCACGCCGTGGCTCGCAGGGGCAGGTGCGCAGGTTACTGCCTCGCAGGCCGGGGGGGCGCGCACGTGTGGGTGTGCATGTGTGTGCGTGTGCATGTGTGTGTGCGAGTGTGTATTGTGTGCCTGCGCACTCGGGGGAGGGGGCGTGTGTGACAGCTACGCGGGGAGGAGGCTGCATTGTGAAGGTCCCAGGGGCCGCCGGCGGAGTGTGGGGCGGTTCGCTGAGGCGCGAGTGGCTGTTTACGCGTGGCGTTGCCGGGAGGGAGTGTGAGTGTGTCACGGTGAATGGATATTCTCCACTGTTCTGGGCGACTCGATTAGGAGCTGACAAAAACGGGCGTACAGCCACGGAAGGCCCGTGACAGCACACGGCGGGAGGCTCCCACGCAGCTCACACACGAGGGAGGTGTGAGACTCGGATGTGTGGTTTCCATTCAGCAGCGACGCCGGGCGGCGGGCCGTGTGGGTGCGTGGCGGGCTGGGGGTGTGGCACAGGTGTGAAAGGGATCTGTCTGCCTGAGAGAGAAAGAGACGGGCCTCCTGATGGCTTCCAGTGCAGACGGGGATTTAGTGGAGGGGGTGTGTAGGGAGGTGGGCATGGGCTGTGACAGCCCATGAGGCAGGCGGCCACTATGGAAATGGCGGGGAGAAGGGCTGTCTGCAAAGATGGGTCAAATAAGGTCATAGCTGAGCAGCTCCTGCACACACTGGCGCAGCAGAGGGAGTGTGTTACGGTGTATGTTAAGGTGTGACTGGTGCTGCTGGAGGAGTACCCGGATGAGCAAGTGTGCATGTGTGCCTGTACACACTCAGCCAGCTGTGAGTAACTTCACTTCTAATGCATACATCAGAATAGCGCCTTAGTATGATGTGTGTATGTGCATGTAGGAGTGTGCACAGGACATTTCCCACACAGCCGGCCCATGAAGACACAGGCACTTTGTGTCCAGATGTGTGTGAGTGAAAGAGAAACTACTGAAAGGTCTCTATGGGAAGGGAGGAACAGTCTTTGCTTGAGATGGGCCATGACCCTGGGGCTCCGAGTGGCAGAATTCCAGGGTAAATGGCTGGGAGAGGAAAGCAGTCCCTCACACATTCCTGTGCATGTCATGGGAAGGCTCAGTTCAGGGAGGGTACACTTTCTCCACGGTCAGTCTAGGGATGAAGAAAGGCCCTAGGTGGTGTGCACAGAAAAACATGTCCATCAGTGTTGGCTCAGACACTCACACAAACCCACCGGTTCCTTCAGCCTTAAATCCTCTTTGGAAGAAGGCGACATTCAACAAACAAACATCAATCGATTGATCTGCTACTTCTTTGTGTGACAGTTGTAAACCAGAACTGGCCAGCAACATCCGTAAGGACCCAGGCCCAGCTGTAACTGCCCATGTGCTTATGTGACCAGCAGTGAGGACTGTGGGCAACCTGCCTCCCTGCTCCTCTCTCCCATGCATGCTCTTCATGACGCACTTCGTAGCCCATGCTTGGAGGCCATGTGTGTGTGTCTAGCAGTGTGTCTCTTTCTTACACACCTTTGTGTGGAAGCTCTTCGGAGACCTGTCAGCGTTGTTTCTCTGGTGCTTACGGAGTGGAGGTAGCGTAACTGTGCTCGGCAGTTCCTGTTGTCGCTGACACTCAAGGGTAAGGGGCTGTGTGACAGATGCTGCATGGCCCCTCCCATGTTGGTGTCTGCCAAGAGCTTAGGGAGACTGGTCTTCAAAGCCCCTGCTTAGGGGAAAGATGGGGTGTAGCTAATGGTGAAAATCAGAAAGGAGGTTTGCACCACGAGCAGATTGCAGGGACTGATTTGGAAAGGTACAATAAAACATGAGGATGGCTGGGGTCTTGTTTTTTTCACCTCTCCAAATGTCAGCCTGCTTCCTTTCCCTCTTTCTGTGTTTGTTTGGGTCGGATTTTCAGTTCTTTGAGGCTGATCCCCTAATCCTTTTCATGTGCCGTCTTTTTCTCTCTCCTCTGTTGGGTGTGATGATGTAACAGAAAATTATAAGTGCTGAGGGAAAAAGGAAATCAATCACACGCAGAGTGTAATTCTGAAATTTTAAGTCAGGTGGGGTCTCAATTAAGGTAGATTAATTATTAAGTGCAAAACTAATTATACACAGAATGGCTAGGTCTTAGCTACTATTTTGGTGTCATCTTATGGTGGGCAAATTTGAAAAGAAGTAACCTCTTGTAATTACTTAAATAATTACCCATTGCCAAGGCCTTTGAAAATATCAAGGTCTATATAAAGACAAAACAGTTATTAGAGGGAAAAATAACTTTAAGAAAATGAAACTTTTTACTGGAAAAGGAATGAAAAACCAGAAAATACCAGATTCCTTTTTCTTCAGTAGGGTTTTCAAAATCTTTGCCAATTCCTATCAAACCATTGGTAAGGGAAGACAAAGAAGGAAAGAGAGCGATGTTAGAGGAAGGTTGTGGGTTCCTGGCTTGACAGCTGAGAGAGCCTAGAGAGGTGGGGGCTCACTGGAGCCATGGAAATGACAGGGAAGAGGCCTGGCAAACACACCAGACCACAGTCCTGTGCACAGAGAGCTGGACTGACTAGAAAGTTTTATCCCCTAGAGTGGCGAAGGAAACAGGCTCCTCTGGGCACACTGACCTGGAGAGGGCAGAGCAGTCTTCTTGAGTTCCAAGCCACTCCGAGGAGCCAGAGTAGGGTGTAGACGGCAGCAGCCTCCCCCTGCCATGCCACAGCCTCTCCCTGCCATGCCACAGTTCAGCTCTGAGAGAGAGTGTCAAGGTTTGAGAGACAACCCGTGTTTAATCCTTCAGTGGTTGTAGAGAGTGAATTTCAAAATTCTTAGGGAGAATCAATTTACCCTTTTCTAACAAGGCTGAAGTAATATCTTTCCCAGCATACCTGCTGGAGGTTGGAGCATGCAGATAAAGATCTCCACTTCATGGCCCTCTCAAAGGCAGGCTGCCCGGGTGCCCTGGGAACCTATACAGTGAGTATTATTTAATTGTTATAAACGTTTTCCATCAGTTGACTTTTTTCTTCCTGGAATGCATAAATGAGTTTTTCCAGATCTGTTTCTTGTATTTTGGCTCCCTGCCAGCCCTGGGGATACTGCTTTTGCAAAGCAGTCTGTTGCATCGGCTGACATCCCCTAAATAACTTAGGATTTCACTTCCCAAGAGTTGGTAATTTTCCTGAGGGCAAAGCCTGTCTCTTGTTCATCTGTCTCTTGTTGCACCCCCAGGAAGGGCCTAACACACTGTTTGGCACAGAATAGGAGCTCAGGAGTGACTATATTTTTCTTTGTAATCGACAGTCTAATAGAAATTTTACTTCTAATAAGAGCACAGCCCACCTGAAACCAAAGTTCAATTGTAATTGGTATCACATCTGATTGGCAGTATTACATGATTCTGATTCACTTTTCAAAAATTAGAAAATAACTATTAAATAAGTACAGTTTATAGATGAAAAATTTCCAAACACAGGAGCCACATGGAAATGTAAATAAAGAGATTCTCGCTGCTGAAAACATTGGGAGTCACTTTACTAATTTGGTCTTTTTCAAGAGAAGAGGTTCCTTCAATTGATTGGATTGGTTGTGGGGACCCTGGGCAGTGTTTGGAAAGGGGTATCTTCTAGTTTTCAGCTCTGGCTTCTTTCCCTGGCCCTTAAAGCGCATGAAATATTTAAGCTGTCTTACATATTATCTTCTTTCTTGTATCCTTTGGAGGAAGGAAGGTACCCAGCCCCACAAGTAATAGCTTTCCATTCTTCCTCCTGGAGCATCCGCAAGACCTTTTTGTGGGGGAGAAACCAGCTAATTTCAGCTCCTCTATTAACTAGCTGTTTGACCTTAATCCCACAAGGCCTCAGTTATTTCATTTGTAAAACAAGAAAGTTGGACTAGACTACTAATTATTTATTCATACCTTTATTGAGTCCCCAGTGTGTGTAAAAGGTTGTGCTAGGCACTGGAATTCCAGAGTGGAATTGACACAAGGGACTTCTCATTTACAGTGGAGGCTCTGTGAAGGTCGTTACAATTTGGTGAGAAAAGTGGAGTGAGAGTAGTTTGTTGAGAAGGCTGTAATAGAGAGGAGTGGTGCCTCATCCAGACTTGGAGTGGCCACAGAAAGCTTCTTGGAAGCTGAGACTGGAGGCTGGAGTGAGAATTAGCAGGTGGGTGGTGGGACAGAACAGAGATAGGGAGATATGGATGTTCAAGCAGAAGAGCATGTGCAAAGACCCAGAAGGCAAAAGAGACGGCTGTGTTCTGGAAATTGCAGGTAGTCAGTTTGTCTGAAGCATAGAGTATGATTGGGGAAGGTGGGGACAGAGAGGGGAGAGGAGGTAATGGTCAGTTTATGAGAGCCTTCTCTGCCTTTTCAAAGGATCTGACCTGTATGATAGAATGATAGAACCAGATTTGCATTTTAAAAAGACCTCTTGGCCGGGTGTGGTGGCTCACGCCTATAATCCCAGCATTCTGGGAGGCCAACGTGGGCGGATTACTTGACGTCAGGAGTTTGAGACCAGCCTGGCCAACATGGTGACACCCCGTCTCTACTAAAAATACAAAATTAGCCAGGCATGGTGGCACATGCCTGTAATCCCAGCTACTCCGGAGGCTGAGACAGGAGAATCGCTTGAACTCGGGAGGTGAAGGTTGCAGTGAGCTGAGATCGCGCCATTGCACTCCAGCCTGGGCAACAAGAGAGAAACTCCATCTCCAAAAAAAAAAAAAAAAAAGTTGACCAGGCGCAGTGACTCACACCTGTAATCCCAGCACTTTGGGAGGCCGAGGTGGACAGATCACCTGAGGTCAGGAGTTCGAGACCAGCCTGGCCAACATGGTGAAACTAAGTCTCTACTAAAAATACACACAAAAAAATAAGCTGGGTGTGGTGGCAGGTGCCTATAATCCCAGCTACTCAGGAGGCTGAGGCAGGAGAATCACTTGAACCCGAGAGGTGGAGGTTGCAGTGAGCCAAGAATGCGCCATTGCACTCCAGCCTGGGCAACAAGAGTGAAACTCAAAAATAAATAAAAATGAAAAAATAAAATCAATAAAAAGACCTCTCTGAGCGTTGTCACTCAAAGTGTGATCCAGGGACCAGCAGTATCACTCACACCTACTGTGTCAGCAGACTCGGGTGACTCACACACATTTCAGTCTGAGCAGTGCTGATTAGAGGGCAGTGTGCGGGACAGATGGGTGCAGGGGGAAATGCTAGGGGTTTGTAAAAGAGCTCTCTTTTTCTTCCAGCGGTGAAGCACTATGAGGACTGTAATTCTAATGGAGGCGTCTCTCATGTCTACACACTTATGTTTCTATATCTTCCCTGCTATTTTCTTTATCGTGAAGTGTGGGGCATTTCAGCCGTGTGCCCCCCTGAGTGGCATGGTTGTCTACCCTAGAGAATGGGAAACTGAACACATGTTCCTGAGCTCCCGGTGCTGTTATTTCCTCCAGCCTCCTTTCTCCTTCACAGTGTACTGAGCACAGTCAGTACAGTGCCATGAGCAGCTTTGTTAGTAGTTAACTTTGAGATCTCTCTCCCTGCTCTACTAACCCTGTGGCTCAAACAGAGTTATATGGTCACTGTTACACTATTGCATAATGATTTGTTTTCTTGCTGGTCTCTGTAGTAGAAACTGACCCTTCTGGGGGCAGGGACTATATCTTTCTTATTTCTGTACCAACATAGCCTTGGATCATGCCTAGTCCAAAAAAGCATTTAATAAAGGCTTTTTGGTTGAAGAATGAATGAATGAATGGATGAATGAATGAATGGAATTTAACCATTTAAACACTACTCTGATCCAAAAGGAGAACTCGGTTTATAATTTTTCTTAATGTATCAGTTGGCTATTTCTGTGTAATAAATCACCCCAAAATTTAGTGGTTTCAGATTCTCAGTTCTCGAGATCTGATCCCTGGACCAGAAGCATCACCTGAGAACTTGCTCGAAATGCAAATTGTTGGGCCCCATCACAGACCAACTGGATTCAGAACACTAGGGTGGGCTTAACAGTCTCTGTTTTAACAAGCCCTCATGGTGATTCCATGCTGGTTCGTTTGAAAGCTTTGGATTTAAACAGTAGCCATTTATTTAGCTCATGATTCTGTAGTTTGGCAATTTAGGCTGCAGTCAGCTGAGTGGTTCTGGTCTCAGCTGAACTCCTTCAAGTTGGTCATCAACTGTTTATCACCTTTGCCGGTCTTGTCTGGCTCTCTCACTTTGGGACTTCAGCTAGGACACTGAGCTGACCTGGCTGTCTTCTGCATGGGCTCCCGTTTTCCTGAAGGATAGCCTTGAGGAAAATCCTGAGAGAATGGAAGCATTCAAGGTATCTTGAGGCCTAGCCTTGGAAATGGCACATCATCTTTTCTCCTGCCTTGTCTTGTGTAGTAACTCACAAAGGTAGCTCAGATTCAAGGAGTGGAGAATTAGATTTCATCTCTTGATGGGAGGAGCTACAAAGTCTCATTGCAAAGATGTGTGTTATTGTAGGTTATTAATTGGGACATCATTGGATAACCCCTCTCAGGAAGAACCTTAAGAAGGTACTGTTTTGTGGTAGGACTTGGCACACTGTCTCTTTCCCATCTATCTAGTAGGGGATAGATACTGCTTTCTTCTGTAATATTTGGGCTAGGAAAAAATCCAAGAGTAGCTTAGGGTCCCCCTAAGATGGAAAGAGGAAATTAGAGTGGAAGAGGTCATGGGAAAGTCTGGGCTAGAGGGAATCCAATATTCTTAATTCATCCTCTCCCAGGAACAAAGGGGAACTTCAAGGGGAGTGGACCCAAAATTGATTGTCTTGGCTTTCTCTGGCTTTTAAATGCCTTTGGCTCAAAGAAACCACAAAATATGAGATGGTTGTTTCTCTGTTTGAGTCAGGGATTCAGACACAGGCTCCGGGAACATGGCTTCAGCTTCATGGAGCCAGGGCCTGCCTGGAAGCAGAATCTTTGACCATGGACATGGTGCCGAGGCGAACAGAAGACATTCTGGATGGGGTGTGATGGCTTCTTGGTTTGGACTTGGCAGAAGGCATTCTCCTGTGAGCAGTCCTCAGAAGCATTGGCAACACAGCAGTGCCATTGGCTCCCACCTGCCCAGGGTCACAGCATGCCCGCCCTTTAGTTATTTTTTCATTTTTATTTTTATTTTTTTGACAGAGTCTTGCTCTGTCGCCCAGGCTGGAGTGCAATGGCACCATCTTGGTTCACTGCAACCTGTGCCTTCGGGGTTCAAGCGATTCTCCTGCCTTAGCCTCCTGAGTAGCTGGAGACTATATGCATGTGCCACTACGCCCAGCTAGTTTTTGTGTTTTAGAAGAGATGGGTTTTGCCATATTGGCCAGGCTTGTCTCAACCTCCTGACCTCAAGTGATCCTCCCGCCTCGGCCTCCCAAACTGCTGGGATTTATAGGTGTGAGCCACTGCACCCAGCCCCACCCTCTAGTTATGATGGTACTTTCTAAAGCTCAGAGTTGGACGTGTGGATTATTTTATTAAGAGACAGAGCTTCACGGGATCTTAAAGGCTGGCACAGATGTTACTAGCCCTGGTCAGATGCTAAGGCTCTGATGCCTCCTTAGCCCCAGCGTTGGCTTTGAGGCCACATAGAATCACTCTGATCTTCTTATTCACATCAACCTTTTAATGTATTTGAAGATACCATGGTGTCTTTTAAAATTTTTTTTCCCCAGGCCATGAACTTCACAGGTCTCTGTTTTTTATAAAGGATAATAACACAATATTTGTAGAATACTTTGGTTTGTGAAGCTCTTTGTAGAGCAGCTTTCACACATGGCTCAGGAATTACCTCATTTGGTGCCCCTCACACTGGAGGCATGGTAGGAAGTGCTGTCCTTATTACACAGAAGAGTAGAGCAAGGCTGGTGGTGATGAAGTTGCTCAGCCAGAGAAGCCAGAGTGTAACCTATTTCCTGGTACCAGCCTTTCTCTCCTGTTACAGAATATCTTCCTGTCTCTGACCTCAGGGCCTGTCTATCTTCCCCTGGAGTCTCTACTCCCTGTCCGCCATCCACACAACCCAGAATACACCCCTATGGCTGGATGTGGCGTTCTTGGCTGTGAGTTGTCTGGCTGGTGCACGGTGTGCACAGACTCCCTCATACCCAGACTCACAGGACAGTCTGAAACACTCATTTTTTTCAGTGGCCAGTCACAGTATTGGCACATATCAAGCTTAGGGCCTGCTCAGCAAAGCACATGGCACCAATAATATTAGCCCTATTTTTATTATAAACATCACTAAAAATTGCCATGCACTACAGTCAAGTCAGGTCACAGTAGGCATCTGGTGTAGAGCAAGAGGAAGACTGTGAAATTCCCTGTTCCCTAGATCCTTAAATGTTAGTCTTAGAAAATAATTCAGAGGTCATTTCATTTAGCTTCCTTGCCTTTCTGGTGAGGAGACTGAGACCCAGAGGTCTTGAGCAGCTTTCCAGGAGCCTCACAGCAAGTTAGTAATTTGTGTGGTTAGGTCATTAAGTTAGAGGTTAAGTTGTGAAACTGGCAAATAGGGCTATATTCCTGTCCTTAAAGAATGAGAGTGAAAGAAGAGGAAGAAGGCCTCCTTTAATTTGTTTTCCTGTCCATTTATTTGCTTGTTTTGGTAAATTAGGAGAGAGAGAATCCAAGATTCTAAACAAATACATCAAATTACCAGCACTGGGTTGGGTTTGAACTGTGTGACCTCATGTGGTTTTTTAAAAGACTACGTTTAGAGGCTGGGCTCAGTGGCGCATGCCTGTAATGCCAGCACTTTGGGAGGCTGAGGAGGGCAGATCACTTGAGGTCAGGAGTTCAAAACCAGCCTGACCAACATGGCGAAACCCTGTCTGTACTAAAAATACAAAAATTAGCTGGGCGTGGTGGTGGGCACCTGTAATCCCAGCTGCTCGGGGGGCTGAGGCAAGAGAATCACTTGAACCTGGGAGGCAGAGATTGCAGTGAGCCGAGATTGTACCACTGTACTTCAGCCTGGGCAACAGAGCAAGAGTCCATCTCAAAAAAAATCATAAATAAAAAAACTAAAGACTATATTCAGGATACTGTATTGCTGAAATACAAATCATATTCTTAATTCACTTTTGGAGAAATTTCAGCCAAGGATGGAAGCCTGGGGAACACCATGTTCATCCAATCATACAGCTAGGTCCTTAAAAGCATGGGCCCTGTCTTCACTTCTGTTTGTAGCCCCAAACATGCAGCACAATTGCCAGCAGAGAGGGGGTACTCAGGAGGCGCTTTCTGAGTGAGCACATGCGCAGTGGAACGCTGACTCGGTGATTCCTCTTTCTCCCCTGCCTGTCTCCATCTGTCTCCCCTTGCCCCTGCCATAGGGAAGTCTAAGCAATTTGGCCTTTTTGAAATGAAAACAGCGTCTCGGAATCCCCGCAAAGCCTCTGGGTGTTCAGGAGTGTCCACTGAAGTCCCCCCCTCCCCAGGACCTTTGTCATTTGAGACATGCTCTAACCTGGCACCAGTCTTTGTCTTCTCTTGCCTCCCCTGACTGTCTGGCTTTTATGTCTGCACAGGAGCGTTCCTGGGTGCCTGTGCGGCTGGGTCTGATGAGCCTGGCCCAGAGGGCCTCACCTCCACCTCCCTGCTAGACCTCCTGCTGCCCACTGGCTTGGAGCCACTGGACTCAGAGGAGCCTAGTGAGACTATGGGCCTGGGAGCTGGGCTGGGAGCCCCTGGCTCAGGCTTCCCCAGCGAAGAGAGTGAGGAGTCTCGGATTCTGCAGCCACCACAGTACTTCTGGGAAGAGGAGGAAGAGCTGAATGACTCAAGTCTGGACCTGGGACCCACTGCAGGTAGCTCTTCTTACCGACAGAGCATGTGTTGAGTGCCAGCCAAGTGTCTAGGCAAAACACCAGGTGACCATTTCCTTGCCAGAACCATCTCTTCTCTCTCCCTACAGTTTTTACCATGCTGCTGCTGTTTACCTGCACATCAGAGCTAAGGCTCTGGGACCCTGAGTGTCTCACAGGCCCAGTCTCTTTAATATTAACCACTATTTAGGGAGCCTTTATTCTGTGCTCATTTAATTCAACCCGATGCTTATAACCTGAGAGATAAGTAATATGACCCCCCCCTTGTAGACAAGAAAACACTGAGACTGAGAGGTTAAAAGCTGGCCTGAGGTCAAACAGCGGCTCAGATGCTCAGTCATGATTCAGACCTATGGCTTTCCAAGCTCTGGGGCTCATTGTTTTGTTTTTCCCTACTGCTCTATGCTGTCTCTGTTGAAGATTGCCACGAGGTCAGCTGATCCGTGTTTCCTTGAGTCTATCCGACCAGCAGTTGAGGCATTCTAACTGCCCTTCCCTCAGTCATGCACCAGAGCTGGTGTTTGGGTTTACAGAGCCCAGCTGGTGAACATTTGGGTCCTGAAGCAAGCCTGAGGCCTAGGGCTCCGGGCTGAATGCCCGCCGCCATAAGCTGACGCTGATGCAGATGTGCAGGAGCTTGCAGGCAGCGCTGCCAGCCATAGCCGCTCCACCAATGTCCTGGGCCAGCAGGGGCCCATCTCTCAGCAGGGACTGAGGAATTGGTGTGATTGTGTGTGCACATGGGGCAAGGTGTTACAGAACTTAACCTTAATGTTTCTTTTTAAATTAGATAATATTTATTGGATATACTTTTTCTAATTATGAAAGAACACATGAACATTGTAGAAAATCTAAAACGCACAAAAATAATACAAAGAAGAAAATAAGGCTGGGTGTGGTGGCTCTCATCTGTAATCCCAGCACTTTGGGAGACTGAGGCGGGTGGATCACTTGGGGTGAGGAGTTTGAGATGAGCCTGGCCAACATGGTGAAATCCCGTCTCTACTAAAAATACAAAAATTAGCTGGGCATGGTGGCAGACACCTGTAATCCCATCTACTCAGGAGGCAGAGGCAGGAGAATTGCTTGAACCCGGGAGGTGGAGGTTGCAGTGAGCTGAGATCGCACCACTGCACTCCAGGCTGGGCGACAAGAACAAAAATCTGTCTCAAAAAAAAAAAGAAGAAAATAAAAACCACCCATAACCTGATAATTAAAAGATAATTACCATTAGTAGTTTGGGGATACATCGTTCACTTTTATATTCAAAATAGGATTCGCAAGAACATTTTGTTTTCACTCAATATATTTCATAAGTATATTTCTGCATTGTTAAATATCCATTTGTAACCTGATTTTTAAACATGTTATTATTTATTTATTTTACTTTTTTTGAGATGGAGTCTCGCTCTGTCACCCAGGCTGGAGTGCAGTGGCATGACCTTGGCTCACTGCAACCTTCATCTCCCGAGTTCAAGTGATTCTCCTGCCTCAGCCTCCCGAGTAGCTGGGATTACAGGCATACACCACCACACCCAGCTAATTTTTGTATTTTTAGTAAAGACAGGGTTTCACCATGTTGGCCAGACTGGTCTCTAACTCCTGACCTCAAGTGATCTGCCCGCCTCAGCCTCCCAAAGTGCTGGGATTACAGATGCGAGCCACCTCTCCCGGCCAACATGTTATTATTTATTTATTTATGTTTAGAGTTGAGGTTTTGCTCCATTGTTCAGGTGCGATCATAGCTCACTGTAACCTCGAACTCCTAGGCTCAAGCGATCCTCCCACCTCAGCCTCATAGGTAGCAGGGACCACAAACGTGCCACCACGCCTGACTAATTTTTTCATTTTTTTGTAGTGATGGGGTCTTGCTATGTTGCCCAGGCTGGTCTTGAACTCCTGGGCTCAAGTGATCCTCCTCCCTTGGCCTCCCAAAGTGCTCAGATTGTAGCTGTGGGCCACTTTGCCCGGCTTGTAACCTGATTTTTTTTTTTTTCTTGAGACAGAGTTTTGCTCTTGTTGCCCAGGCTGGAGTGCAATGGCGCCATCTTGGCTCACTGCAAACTCTGCCTCCCGAATTCAAGTGATTCTCCTGCCTCAGCCTCCTGAGTAGCTGGGATTATAGGCATGTGCCACCATGCCTGAATAATTTTGTATTTTTTTTAGTAGAGACAGGGTTTCTCCATGTTGGTCAGTCTAATCTCGAACTCCCGACCTCAAGTGATTTGCCCACCTCAGCCTCCCAAACTGCTGGGATTACAGGCGTGAGCCACTGTGCCCAGCCCTGATTTTTAACAACTACATAATATTTCATCATGTGGGTCATCAAATTTATTAAACTGGTTCCCTACTGTTGAATACTTAGGTTGTCTTCAGTTTTAATGCTGCGACAAATATCCTTATACATTTTCACACCTTCCTGGTTGTTTCCTTAGGATTAATTTCTCGAATAAAATTGGTAAGTCAAAATATGTATCAGGGCTGGGCATGGTGGCTTACGCCTGTAATCCCAGCACTTTGGGAGTTTGAGGTGGGCAGATCATGAGGTCCGGAGTTTGAGACCAGCCTGGCCAACATGGTGTAACCCCGTCTCTACTAAAAATACAAAAATTAGCCAGGTGTGGTGGCGGACGCCTGTAATCCTAGCTACTTAGGAGGCTGAGGCAGGAGGATTGCTTGAACCTGGGAGGTGGAGGTTGCAGTGAGCTGAGATTGCACCACTGCACTCCAGCCTGCGGGACAGAGCAAGACTCCATCTCAGAAAAAAAAAAAAAAAGATGTATCAGTCAGCATCCCACACAGAAACAGAAGACACAATCAAATTAAGACAATCTAAGGAGAATTTGTTTATAAAGCAGCAGATTTATGAAGGTATGGGCTGGATACGGGTGAACCACCAAAGGATCTGTGGCTAGCAGCAGCTGAGCGCTTACCATCTCTAGGCACAGGGAGACCAGGGAAGGGATGAAGATGGGAGCCTGCAGGGAAAGTGGTGTAAAGAGGTGGCCAGATACAGGAGGAGACCGAGAGAATGAACACCGCATCCCCCACCAAATGTTCTCTCTTTCCCTTGTCAATTTGATAGGAAAAATTATAATGGCCTTTGATTCTAGTAAATTTTAACTCATATATGTACAAAATATATATGTACATTCATTATATGTAGAAAAAAATAGCGACCACTTATCACTCTTCTTTTTTATTTGAAGCACAGTGTAGTTAAGAGAACAGGCCTTGGAGTCAGGAAGGCTCCAGTGCTGTCATTTAACAGTGACACAATTTTTTGTGAGTAACTTACCCTAAGCCTCAGTTTCCCATCTAGGAATTGGAGATAATCATATACCCACCTCACAGGGTTGTGGGGTTCACACACCATCATATATTTCGAGCACTTAACTCAGTGCTTGGCACATTGTTAAGTGCTCTGTGAGTATTAGCTATTATTATTACTTTTCTATTTTTTTCTATTGAGTCTTTAATTTTTTCTTATCCCTGTACAAATCTGAGAAAGGGTACTAACTTTCCTCTGACATACATAGAAAACATTTTTCCAGTTTGTCAACTGCTTTTATTTTGATTATAATTTTTGGCGTAAAGAAATTAAATATTTTATGAGCTTAAAATTACTTTTTTTTTCCCTTTGAGATGGAGTTTCACTCTAGTCACCCAGGCTGGAGTGTAATGGTGTGATCTTAGCTCACTGCAACCTCTGCCTCCCAAATTCAAGCAATTCTCCTACCTCAGCTTCCCAAGTAGCTGGGATTATAGGCACATGCCACCACACTCAGCAAATTTTGTATTTTTAGTAGAGATGGGGTTTCACCATGTTGGCCAGGCTGGTTTCAAACTCCTGACCTCAAGTAATCCACCCACCTCAGCCTCACAAAGTGTTGGAATTACAGGTGTGAGCCACTGCACCCAGCAAAATTACTTCTTTTAAAATGTTTTTATGTGTTTTTCTTTACTTTATGATTAGAAAATACTTTCTGCCCTTGAGATACATGCACCTTTCTTCCTTCTATTCTTTTTTTAATGTAAATTCTTTTTTAAAAATTGTTTTTATTTTTTGGACACAGGGTCTCGCTCTTACCTCAGGCTGGAGTGCAGCAGCACAATCTTAGCTCACTGCAGCCTTGACCTCCTGAGCTCAATCGATCCTCCTGCTTCAGCTTCCCAAGTAGTTGGGACTACTGGTGTACCCCACCATGCCTGGTTAATTTTTCTGTTTTTTGGTAGAGATGGGGTTTTGCCATGTTGCCCAGGCTGGTCTTGAACGCCTGGGCTCAAGCGATCCACCTGCCTCAGGCTCCCAAAGTGCTGGGATTACAGGTGTGAGCCACCACGCCCGGCCCCTTCTATTCCTTAGCTTAATTTTTTACATTTAAGTCCAATCTAGCTATAATTTATTTTTGTGTATGGTGTAAGATAAGGATCTAATTTTATTTTCTCCATACAGATCATCTGTTGTCATGGCAGCATCCATTGATAAATCTGTCCTCTTATCATTTCAAATAAATGGTATTTTGTTGCTGCTGTTGTTTTGAGACAGAGTCTCACTCTTGCCCAGGCTGGAGTGCAGTGGTGTGATCTCCGCTTACTGCAATCTCTGCCTCTGAGGTTCAAGTGATCCTCCTGCCTCAGACTCCCTGGTAACTGGGATTACAGGTGTGCCACCACACCCAGCTAATTTTTGTAATTTTAGTAGAGATGGATTTTACCGTGTTGCCCAGGCTGACCGAACTCCTGACCTCAAGTGATCCACCCACCTCAGCCTCCCAAAGTATTGTGATTACAGGTGTGAGCCACTGTGCTTGGCCAAGAAATGATTTAAAAGAAACTTTTACATTGTACCAGACAATTCTTGGATCTTTGTCTGGCCTTTTCCTTTTGTTGAGACTGTTGAGCGTCAAGTGTGGGGTAAGCAGTCACACAGAGAGCCTTGGCCTCAGGACCACAGTGGAGAGCCCTGAAGCCTTGATGAGCTCAATTTGTTGTCCTCCCCCCTCCCCAGGGGATTCATTTCCCTTTCTTTTTCTTTCAGTTCATGTCTCTTCCTCCCCCATTGGCTTCCCTAGGTCTCATAAGAATAAAAATAGCTCTCATTCATTCAATATGAGCCATGCATAGGCCTTTGCCTCCATCGTCTCTAGTCCTCACCACAGCTGCACATGGCATGGCTGTGAGGTGGGGATACCAGTCGCCCTACTCAGGATGGGCAGGAGGCCAGGGAGGTACAGGGAGGAGGGCAGGAGGCAGAGGAGGTGCAGGGGGGGAGGGGGGGAGGCTGGGGAAGGGAAGGGAGAAGGGTGAGAGGCCAGGGAGTGGCAGGGAGGAGAGCTGCTTCAGTCCTGTTCCTCATTGCTCTTCTCCAGACTTGTCCACTTGACCACAGCCCTTACGTTTCCTCAGGTCAGTCTCTTCTCCATACCACCTGACCATGATCTTGTGAAAAAACTGGAGTTGCCCATCTTCTTCTCAAACAGACTAGCGAAGAAACCCCTTCTCAAACCCCAGTGCTCACAGGTTAAAGGCTAAACTTCTTAGCATGGCAGAAAATGCTCTTGACATTCCAGCCCCAGCCTTCCCCAGCCTCTTCTCCTTCCCTGCTCCAGCATGCATCTGATTAGCTCATCATCAGCTTGTTCTCTTCCTTGCTTGGCAGAGTTGAACTGAGGTATGGGGAAGTGGGGTGCTTTGCCCAAGGGCACATGGTTTGGATGTAATGGAGCTGGATCTAGAGTCAGTGTCTTCTCACTGACAACAGCCTGGCCTATTCCCTAAGCCTATGATGCACTTCTTCCTCTTGTCCCATCTGCTTGGGAAGCTCTTCTCCATCCCGATGTCCTAGTGGAGGTGTATTTGACCTTCAGCACCTAGCTCAAGAGGGCTAGCTTCAAGAGGCTTTTGCCAGCTCTCCCCAGTGATCAGGACCACTGCACGTGGTCATGCTGGTGGTGCCCTGTCCAGGGCTCCTGACCGAGCATGGGAGTTGGAGCTGAAGTCCAGCATACGCCCTGCCCATCAGGCCATGGGCTGGGTGGGAGGAGTACCTTTTTCTAATTCATCTGCCCAGAGGGGACATCTCCATGTACTGGCAGTGGCCCTGAAATCAGGGCCACTCACCCCTGCTTCTGTTTTCTCGCAGCACCTTGATGGCACGTGATTAGGACATGACAGAGGAAAGAAAGTGGCTAAGGTGGCAGGCTGACAGCAAATAGGCTGGTCTAGGAGGCAGCCCAGGGGACAGTGGCGTGCCCCACGCCACTATTCTCTTCTGCTCTTGTACCCCAGAGTCACAGGCTTCTGTCTAGGGGTTCTTGGGGAGAAGGAGGTGGATCACCTCTTGGGGGTTGGAGGAACACAAAGGAACCTTGAGAGGCCTGCCTGGGTCGGGAGTCCTGCAGAGTCCAGAGTGACTGTACCAAGTGCTATCCTAACATGGCTATTAGGGACATTGAACTGCGTGCAGCAGTAGCAGGGACTGTTGAAAACTATGCTGCAGGCCGGGCGCGGTGGCTCAAGCCTGTAATCCCAGCACTTTGGGAGGCCGAGACGGGCGGATCACGAGGTCAGGAGATCGAGACCATCCTGGTTAACACAGTGAAACCCCGTCTCTACTAAAAATACAAAAAAAAACTTAGCCGGGCGAGGTGGCGGGCGCCTATAGTCCCAGCTACTCGGGAGGCTGAGGCAGGAGAATGGCGGGAACCCGGGAGGCGGAGCTTGCAGTGAGCTGAGATCCGGCCACTGCACTCCAGCCTGGGTGACAGAGCGAGACTCCGTCTCAAAAAAAAAAAAAAAAAGAAAACTATGCTGCAAACAGGTCAATCTCAGATCAAGTACCCTTTTAATAATTGTGACATCAGTTCATGTATTCAACACTAGGTATGTGCCTAGCACTATGTTAGGGGTTGTGGGTTCTTATTTAACCTCCACTGAAAAATGTTTAAGTATATATTCTTACTTCCATTTAGCTGATAAGCAAACCTGAGGCTTAGGGAGTTTGAATTTACAGCCCAGCAAGTCAATGTAACAATCAGGATTCAAACCCAAGTTGTTACACTCCAAAGCCTCTCTGCTCTGTCATGTCACCTCTCAGCACAGTGATTTTACTAGAGACTAGCACTAATGTCATATTCTGTATAGTACTTGTCACCATTTTTCCATAGAATTTTTTTGTTTTTGAGACAAAGTCTCACTCTGTTGCCCAAGCTAGAGTGCAATGGCGTGATCTTGGCTCACTGCAACCTCCGCCTCCCAGGTTCAAATGATTCTCCTGCCTCAGCCTCCCGAGTAGCTGGGATTACAGGGGTGCGCCACTATGCCCAGCTAATTTTTGTATTTTTAGTGGAGACAGAGTTTCACCATGTTGGCCAGGCTGGTCTCGATCTCCTGACCTCGTGATCTGCCCGTCTTGGCCACCCAAAGTGCTGGGATTGCAGGCGTGAGCCACCATGCCTGGCTCCATAGAATTTTGAGTTAGCTCATTTGAACTTCACAGCCACTCTGTGAGCTCAGCCAGGTGGCAGTTACTCTCTTTGCTTGACAGATGGTGAGCCGGGCCAAGGGAGGTTCAGACCTTTGCCCAAGGCCACACAGCTTGTGTGTGACAGAGCCGAATCTGGAATTGGTGTCCCTGAGCACTGATGCCCTGGGCCTAGCTTCTTGCCAAGGGAGCACATTGATGGCACATGTGAGACAGGAAACCAGTCCATTCTGTTACTAGGACTTTGTCATACATCCCATTTCTAGTGTGTTGGGCCTCAGGTAGAGCTGATGCCTTCCTTCTCCATCTGTAGTGATGGTCCCCAGGCCCAGTGGGAAAAACAGCTGGTGGAGTTTCTGCTTGGTGGATAATGAACAGTGTGACCTTGAGTGGGTTGCTTTTCTAATGTTGGTTTCAGTCTCTTCATCTGCAAAATGAGACCTGGGAATAATAGATTGAAATGTTTCCAGCTTGAAAATATTATGATTCTATGACATTTCAAGTGAAAAGAGCGACCTCAACAAAGCAGGGAAAAACACATGGAATGCGAATTGCTGCTCCACCAGCTAGCATCAAGCGAAGTTACAGCCTGATCAGTTAATTCATGCACAATTATTAATGATTAGGAGCAGTCTGTCAGGTTACCTACTCATTCGAGACTGTCCCCACTGTCCCCTCCAGCCCTTTCATTTTCTAAGCTCCTTAAGGAAATTGTCTTGCATGCAGTTTTAATTTTCCTAGTGAGTGAGCAAATTAAAGTGTTCTGCAAGAAACACTTTAATCTTTGGGGTTGGCAAGTCCTAGATACCCCACTCAGATGGGCTCACAGGCCTGTGTGATAAAAGGGGACTTTATTGGCTGAAGAACGGGGGTCCAGGAATGGGCTTCCTGCTCCAGCACTCAGCGTGCCGCCCTCCACGTGCTGGAGCCTGCCCTGCCCCATCAGTCGTGCTCGGCTTTCCCTTGCTGGCTTCGTTCTCAGGCAGGCTGGTCCTGGGTGCTGGCTTGGAGAGCCCCAGTAGCTGCACACTGTCGTCCTATCACTCAGCACCTTGCAGAAAGGGAGGTCTGCCTTCCCATCACTTCAGGAACAGTCTCTGGATGATCTCGCTGAGTCCCGAGCTTGGGGATGGAATTTGACTATCCACGCCCATGTTGAGCTGTCCCTGAAGCCAGGGGACATTCCAAACCAAAAAGAGAGGAGGAGTGTCCCCCAGAGTAGAATTGAGGTGCTATTAACAGAAAGAGAGCATGAGACAACAGTACTGCACTTGAGTAGGGAACACTCATAAAGTGCCTATATGTCATTTTCACTTGGATTTCTTTTTTTTTTTTTGAGATGGAGTCTTGCTCTGTCGCCCAGGCTGGAGTGCAGTGGCGCAATCTCGGCTCACTGCAAGCTCCGCCTCCTGGGTTCACACCATTCTTCTGCCTCAGCCTCCTGAGTAGCTGGGACTACAGGTGCCCGCCACCACGCCCGGCTAATTTTTGTATTTTTTAGTAGAGAGGGGGTTTCACCGTGTTAACCAGGATGGTCTCGATCTCCTGACCTTGTGATCTGCCCGCCTCGGCCTCCCAAAGTGCTGGGATTACAGGCGTGAGCCACCGCGCGCAGCCCACTTGGATTTTTTTTTAACCTCACAGCAACCTGATGAAATCTGTAAAAGCAGGCATGATTATATCACTGTTTTACAGCTAGAGAAGCCGGCTTAGAGAGATTTAAAAGTGGCTCTAAATGACACAGTGGCAGAACTAAATCTCAAATCTGAGTTCTACTTGAAGACCTGCTGCTCCCCTCAATACAAAGTCCTTCATTAGGCTACTTTAATTATCATTGCTGTAATCAATTTTGGAGAAAGCAGACCAACAGAGCAGCTATCTGCTGGGACCTGAAAGTGGTTCCTGTACAGCGAAGCCTTGTCGTGATTGTGTCTGCTGTAGAATGATTTGACCTTCTGGGTCATTGCCCACACATCAGGCGTGTCCATATCCTTAGGATGGGCTGATAGCTGTGGAGCCTGTGGACAGAGCAACAAAGAGAGCACTTTTACTTAGCCACCAAAACAAAAGCCTTGTCATTCTTGTTCTATGCTAGTAATAAATATCAACATATAAAAATTTAAAACTGCAACTAAAAGAAGAAAATAAAAATCACCTATGATCCAGTCATTCAGAGTCAGTGAATGTTAATGTTTTGGACTATCTCTTTCTGGACATTTTTTTTTTTTTTTTTTTTTTTTTTTTTTTTTTT
>NC_037669.1:47628748-47818346 GCF_003255815.1 Theropithecus gelada
TTTGTGTGGGAGGAGAGGTTCACTCCTGCACTCCCCCAGAAGGGAAAGAATCTAAAATAGCCACACCCACAAGAAGGAGGGAGTCTTTATAGAAATGATGAAGAAGAGAGGGAGGCATTGTCCTCTTCTATAATTTCCCCCTTTCCACCTCACACACACCAAAAAATATAAATAAAAACCAGGGTATATATTTTGCATTTAGGTCCATTTGGATATGATTTGCAAAGGTAATTTCTATTCGTCTGTCTGTTTTTGAATAAAGGAAAGTCATGCTCAGAGGTTCGTATAAATTAAAGATATGGAAGTATCTCATTGAAATTCTACTGATGTGCTGATCCTACCCCAGGACACCTCTCATCAAAAGATTTCTCTTGTAGTGCTGGTGCTAACTTATTAATAAAGATCATGCTTTCATTTGATTATCTACCTAATCAGGATTCACCTTCAGCTTAAGCTCATTAAGTCTGCTGCTGATAGAGTGTACTTGATGGTGGAAGTACATCCACGCGAGACAGAAATGTGTTCAGGCATTAATGGTCAGAAACAAAGACAGAGCACCCTGTAAGCTCATGTCACCCCTTGAGTGGAGCATGTGAACTGCCTGCCCACCAAATAGAAACGGCTAGTTTTGTAGAGTAAGGGCTGAACATTATAATTAAATACACTTGGTAACAGAGCAACAAAAGTGACGACACACTAATTATTGCAAAAATCAAGAGAATAATACCCATTGTGTATATGCATCATGTTTTGGAAGTCTTCTAATGGGCTTTTATGTGAAACTTGTGAGCTGGATTCAGGATGCTGGTTGCTCCGTGTGCCCTAACCCAACTCCAGTGACTTGCATTTGACCTCTTTGCTTCCACTTGCTGGTCTTCTGGAGGAGTTGTAATACAAACCAGCCTAGTAACATTTCTCCTGGATCTCACAAAAACAGACAACTAGATCATCTTATTCTTACCTTATGGGTGGTTGCTCGGTTCAACTCCTATGGATAAATCCTCTTCTTTAAGTCCTTCTTGCCCTACAAATAGGAAACTCCACTTTTTGTTAGGCTGAGAAAGCTCTCGCTACCACAGTGCCACATTGAAAGAGGGCCCAGGAACAGCAGAGCTGTGCTGTTAACCGAGGCCAGGGTGTCCCCTCCTTGGAAACGCTGCAGCTCAGACTTGGCACTGTAATGGGCTAAATTATTTATCCAGTCGGATAAGAGAGAAGGCCACTAAGAGCCTCCTGAGTTAGTTTATAGCCTCAGTCCCTGGATTCAAACTGAGACAGGAAACAGGCCAGTTTACATCAGCAAAGAGAAAAAAAGACTTTTCCTTCAAAGTGCTCTTCCATCAGCTTTTATGCCTGGCATAAGCCCCATCCATGGTGAAAATAAGCTGTTCCCATCAATCTTCTAGGATTCATTGAGTACTGTGTGGCAGGCCCTGTAATATAAAAGATGCAGAATAGTGGCCTTTGCTCCCAGTAGCACAATCACTTGGACAGGCAGGGAAAGCATATGCAAAATTAAGCTTCTCATTCTTCATTTCCATACACACAACATGTCAGGCACTGGGCTAGGTACCGGGGATGCAATATGGAAAACTACAGGCCAGTGAGCAAGATAGGAAAGCAGGTGATGGTGAAAATAACACCTGACTGATGCAGTGATGGGCAAAGGGTGTAAAGTGACACTGAGATAAGACGGGCCAGGAGACACATGAGATTAATTTCTCAGTAAGTGATACACATAGTAAAAGCCATGAGATCAAAGCAGAGTTCTTAATTTTGGTTTTGAGATCGCTGTCAACAATATACTCCAGTATCAGTCACCACTCCACATATGCAGTTTGTGCAGTGACTCTTCCAGGACCTTCTCTATGTGAAGGAGAGCTGGTTTACCTGAGGCCAGTGCTTTACAGGCTTTTTGATTAGTCACACAGACCAGGCTGTGAGTCTGGATAGAATGAGGTCATTGATGAGAGGCGTGTCTGCAAATAAGGCATGTCCCTCCTTCCGGGGGGGTTTACCTCAGTCTCCGGAGCCATCCTTCAGATCAGGAAATATGGCCCTGACCTTGATGACCTTTCACTGTGGACTTGGGAGGGGAAAACAAAAACAGTGCATAGAAATGTGCTTCTTATAACAGTGGATAGGAAATTTGTATGCAATTACTTTTCCAATGGAGAGTTGTACTTAAAGTCATGATTCTCTAAGTGTTATTTATATTCCTTGTTACAGTCCCTGGACTTCTAAATCTCATTTTTATCTCTTTTAAGACACCTGTCTTGATGTCCTCTATTTTGTTTATTTGCAAACATGGCCCTTTCCATCCCATTAATTTCTTAAGAGCAAGAAATATGCTTTATGCATCTTTCAGAACTCCTTATTATAACTTAGCACATTGCCTTACATATAATAGGCACTTAATAATTATCTGATGAATGAACTGTATCATCCAAAACTGGAAGATGTATGGGGCATTTGGGTTTAGGGCCTTTCCTGAAATTTACCGAAAAATAGTCCTTCCCTAGTTGGGAAAGATCATGCAACTTAAGAAGAGAGGGAGAAACCAGCTTGCAATGATAAGTGATGGGAAGAACATGTTCCAAGCTAGCCCCATCAGCAAAAGCATTGCTAACCATCAACAGCAAGGCAGATGTCAAAGTCAGATTACCTTTACAGTCAACCCTGAAATTCTTATTATAAAGGAGATGCTCATGATGTGAACCAGCATTGGATATTGTAGAATATAATCCAGTGGTGGACTCAGTCTCATGCATGATCACAAACAAGGGGAACACTATGAATAAAAATGACATTAAATGTGGCTATGGAGTACATAGTAGACATCACTACTGCTTAGAAGTTGTCTTCAAGGTAGCACCTGGCATGAAAGAGTAAAGTTACAGTCCCATAAACCTTTGATACAAACCATTGCAGGGGGCGGTGCTGTCCACAATTGAGTTTCAGTTCCTGATCCTCTCATTTCTCCACATCATTCTCTGCAGGGGGCATTGGCTGTGTAGGTCGAGACAAGGGCCAGGTTCGAAAATGCCTTGACGTGGTGGAGATCTACAACCCAGATGGGGACTTTTGGCGAGAGGGCCCTCCCATGCCAAGTCCCCTCCTCTCACTCCGCACCAATTCCACCAATGCAGGGGCAGTGGATGGGAAACTCTACGTCTGCGGGGGATTCCATGGAGCAGGTATTGGTCCAGTTTTAAACATTTTGTTACCTCCTTTGGTGTTGATTTGACCTTCTTTAACTGATCCAGTCATCACTAATACTCCTGAGAGCAACGTGAGCACTGCAAAAGCATGGCTTTTAAAGTCAGGGACCCTGTGCAAAATCTCTGGGCCTGGGTTTCACATGGACAAAGTGAAGCTGGCACATCCATAGGCTGTTGTAAGAATTAAATGGAATCTAGTTTACAGCTATACCATCCTGAACACACCCGATCTCGCCTGATCTTGGAAACTAAGCAGGGTCGGGCCTGGTTAGTACTTGGGTAGGAGAATTAAAAGGGAATCCAGTTTGTACAGCATCTAGCACATAGCAGACACTCACTATATAATAGCTGAGTGTGAAGAGAAGAGAAATGGGAGAGGTAGCCTAATGCTTATGGTGAGACTAAAGGAGAGATTTTAAAATGGGAAGAGTAGATGAAAGTGGAGTAGTGACCAGAAGTGTTTTAGCTGATCAAGACTCAGAAAACTCTCTTATTCCTACCCCATGACTACCACTTGAAATAAATGGCTTGAAAGCATTTCTAAAATAATACCTAATGCATGTATTTATTACTAAACTTGTTTTCCATATATCTAATTTTACCATCACTGCCTTCTACAGTATGGATTCATAATTTTTTAATGTAACAATGAGATTCCAAACTATGCATAAATCTAGTAGGCACATGCCTCCAAAGTTTGATTAGTGGCACAAGTAAATAAGGCAGAATGCAGTTACATTAAAAATGACTAACTGTTGAATTACATTCTCACTAACAGAAGCACAAGGCCAGTACATACCTATGAAACATGTGCCTCAAGAGCACTTAGAATTTTGGAAGAATGCCAGGTTAAAGTAAAGCTGATACTGCAGCAAAGCAGAGCCTTTTGCAAGCCTGCCTTCACTCTTTAAGCACATGATATGTTAAAGAATAAGATGGTTGCTGGGCACGGTGGCTCACGCCTGTAATCCTGGCACTTAGGGAGGCCGAGGCGGGTGGATCACGAGGTCAGGAGACTGAGACCATCCTGGCTAACACGGTGAAACCCCGTCTCTACTAAAAATACCCAAAAATTAGCCGGGTGTGGTGGCGGGCACCTGTAGTCCCAGCTACCTGGGAGGCTGAGGCAGGAGAATGGAGAACGGCATGAACCCAGGATGCGGAGCTTGCAGTGAGCGGAGATTGCGCCACTGCACTCCAGCCTGGCAACAGAGCGAGACTCCAGAAAAATTAAAAAAAAGAATAAGTCAGTTATTACAAATTAAAACAGACTCAGGAGATAGAGGAACCAAATGCAGTGGTGCGATTCAAACAGATAATCTAGGAAATTTGAATGTGGACCAGGGTATTAGATGACATTGTAGAATTATTAGTTTTGTTGGGAATAATAGTTGCATTGTAGTTTTATATAAAAGATAAAGAAAAAGCCTGAATAATAGAGATTGTTTCGAAGAATTTGTGGGTGAAGGCCGAGCACAGTGGCTCACGCCTGTAATCCCAGCACTTTGGGAGGTTGAGGCAGGTGGATCACGAGGTGAGGAGGATCACGAGGTGAGAAGATCGAGACCATCCTGGCCAGCATGGTGAAACCCCATCTCTACTAAAAATATATATATATATACGAAAATTAGCTGGGTGTGGTGGTGCATGCCTGTAATCCCAGCTACTCAGGAGACTGAGGCAGGAGAATTGCTTGAACCAGGGAGTCAGAGGTTGCAGTGAGCCAAGATCGTGCCACTACACTCCAGCCTGGCAACAGAGCGAGACTCCATTGGAAAAAAAAAAAGAGAAAGAAAGAAAAAGAAAAAATAATTTGTGGATGAAAATGATATACTGTCTGAAATTTGTTTTAATCTATTCCAGCAAATATTGTTTTTAATGGCAAGAGGTGGCAGGAATACATTGAAAGTTGCCATAATAAAAACTTTACTTTTTCTTTCTCTATTTGTTCTTCAAAACATTTTTCAAAGAGGTTTTTAAAAAATTGTTTTACTCTCTTTTACATTAAACATTACGTGCCATGCTTGGGTAAAGATTGTAATCTATCATAGTAGTAAGAAACCTGGCCCAGCAAGGAATCCTAATAGGGGCCCCTTGCTGAAGCCCTGCATGTAAGAAGGGAGCTGAGGAGCCAGGAGGGAGAGCCCTGGTGCTGTGCCCACTCATGTGGCAGTGCTGTCCTCCAGCTTGCTTACATGAGCACCTCCCATCTTCTGACCTTTGACTTTCTCTTAACAAGAAAAGAAGGACAGAGAATCCGAGGGTTAGCCTCCAGAAGGATAGGCGGTTATTCACGTCTAAGGATCTAGAAGACATTCTGTTTTGTCTTGCTTCTTTATCTTTCTTTGTATAATATTGAATTAGAGAATTGATATTCTCCAGTTTTTCAAACATGTCAAAAAACTCATACTATGAGCTAACCTCTCTTCTTGGTACTATTAATTAATGGCCTGGTAATACTTTCAGTCAAAGGGACTTACTATATGAGCTCTGAAAGTCCATTTTAATTGTTTGTTTCTAAGATGGTAGATTGGGATTCGCTGAATGAATTATCACTGGGATTTTATACAAAATAGAACAAGATTTTCAACATTTGGTGGGAAAGACAGATGGATAAACATGTAATAAACATAGTAATTTGTTTTTGGTTAAAAGGTAGGTTGAACACCTCTATTTTATCTTCAGGCCCCACTAAAATGATAGTAAGTGGAATAAACACAGACAAAGAGAAGAGACAGGAAAATAGCAACAACAAATTGGAAGCTAAAAAGTAGATATATGATGTATGAGTAGTAATTAAGTAGACCTGAGAAATTGTAATCGTTAACTGGCAACAGAAAAAACAAAAAACAAATAAAACCCCTGATTTGTAACCTGGAACCCCAGATAATCTCAGAAGTTGGCAACAAAAGGTAACTCTGGACATTGAAATGAAAATGGTACTGAAAACATGAATATTAGTTGAAAGGCAGGAAGACCCCTAATATCCTGCCCTACTCTTGATAGTGAGACAAAGACTTTTCACCCTAAACAAAGGCTAAGGTTGAGGACAGGAGTTAAGGTCAGGCATCCAGTAATTTAAAAAGAGATAGAGTGGAAGGTTATATATTGAATAATGAGGTCCTCAGCCTCCTTCCTTCTCTGGCTCCCATAATATGCACAGCCACACCCTCTTGGCAAGAGATTGGGAGGTTCTTCTTTGGGGGTCTGACCAGCCCCCAGCTAAGGCAAAACCAGATTACCCTGTAGAGAATCTCACAGAAAAAGTATTTTATGGCATTCCACTCTTAAAAGATGAACAAACAACTAAGGGATCACCAAACATTTGAGGAAGTGCGTAGATGAAAGATAGAAGGCAAACTGGAGGAAACAGAGGCTATGCCAGGAGAGTTGTCCTCAGAGAGATGAGAGAAAATATTGCATCAATAGAACAGGAAAAGGATATTTAAAACATTTCTTGGAGATTAGAAAATATAGCAGAAATTAAATCCAATGGAAAATTTGGAAAGTATAGTAGAGGAAACTTCTCACAAAGCAGAACAAAAAGCAATTGTATGGAAAATTAGAGAAAGAGAAATTGAAGCCAAGAGGTCCAACAGGAGTTGGTTAATGGCTAAACAGAGAAAACAGAGGGAAATAAATTATCCATGAAGTAAATTAAAAAATTTTCCCCAAACTGAAGTCATCAGATTGAAAGGATATACAAATGCCAAGGACAAAGGATGAAAATGGACCCAAACTAAGGCACATCATTGTGACATTACAGAACACTGGGGAAAAAATAAAAGGTCGTAAAAGTTCCTAAAGAGAAAAAAACAATAGTTTTACACCAAGTGCCAAGAATCAGACTTCTGAATGACGACATTGGGAGCTAGAAGAAAACGAAGCAAATGCTGTCTAAATTTCTATGGAGAAAATTACTTTCCACCTACGATTCTATGCCTGCTGAACTATTAAGTGTGAGAGTACATTTTCAGACACACAGTGCCTCCAAAATTTTTTCTCCTTTGTGCCCTTTTATCAGGACATGCTTCACCAAAAACGAACATGTAAACCAAGAAAGATAGACATGGAACCCAAAAACAGAATTAAACATAATAGACAGAAAAGGAAATCAGTGGAGGATATTGAGGGGAGATTCAAGAAGCTGCACAGCAGGCCGAAAGAGTGGCCGGAATGGAATGGAGCTGGTCAAAGGGCTCTGTGAGACATGCCTTCAAGATTCCAACATTTGGAGAAGAGCAATGAAAACCAGCAAAAACAAAATGAGACAAAACAGTAAGTTGTGCAGAAAAGGAAAAGTATGCCACACAGTCCATTTGTGAATAGCATTTATAACAATATCGTAACAAAAATACTCGATACTGAGCTGACCAAAACTATGCCTTAACTGTACTGGAAAATGTGGAAACAGACCATAGGTAGATAGGGTAGGAATGTGAGAGGAAGCCAAGTCCACATTCTTCACAGTGGAAGTCAAGAGTTAATGCCTTCATCTGACAAAGCAAGAGGCGGAAGTAATATAAAAAGTGTTATTTATAGAGACCATGGTCAGTGTCAGCAGAATCAGCCGGAGTGGAAAGAGAAGCAGTGAATGGGGAGCAGGTCAGGGAACAACTGTTTTTAAGGAATAAGACTTGTAAAGCGGATCTTTAAATCATGCAAATGTGTAACTAATAAAACAAAACCTAAATTTAAAATATGTAAATATAGTGCATATAATAGAAGAATAACAAGAGTATTAAGAAAAATATGAACAAGTGAGTCTTTTGGGAGATAATTTTCCATGGGTCTCAAGTGTTTATGCATGTCTTATGAGCAGAGGTACTGACTGCTTTTGTTCTGGACTATTTCTTCAAGCATCTTTGATAGCATATAGCCTTAGAAGATATAGTATCTCCATAGCAAAGAGCAGGCATGCTCACCGGTCATTATGAAAAATTCAGGTTCCCTAAGCTCAGCATTTCTTTCCAGTAATGCAACCCATTGATTGTACAGGTGTCAGCTGGCACTCTGCATATTGTCCTGTGAGAATAGGTCAAAAAACTGGCATAATAACTGGCATAAAAATGCTGATATACTAGTTGCCACTATTGCTGTAACACTGTCTTTCATCTCTGACCCAGAAATCTGATGTCTTCTATTAGCATCCATGAAACTGTAGCAAGCTTACTTACAAAATCCCCGACTCTTTGCAGTTCTTGACAGAGTCCTGGCACTCACCAGGAGGCTCTGTTCTCCACCTCCAACACAGAATGAGGGAGCCAATATTGTGTTTCAAAAAGGTCAGAACTCATAACACCAATCCTTCACAAACTCTTACAAAATATACAAGAGGAAACAATTCCAAACTCATTCTTTGAAACCAGTGGAATTCTGATACCAAAACTAGGCAGAGACTGCAAGAAAACTATAGGTTAGTAACCTTTATGAATATAGATGCAAAAATCTACAACAGAATACTAGCAAACTGAATCCAGCAACATGCAAAAAGAGTTATACACCATGACCAAGAAGGATTTATCCCAGAAATGAAAAGTTGGTTTACCATTTGAAAATGAATCAATGTGTGGGAGGAGGGAGAGCATCAGGAAGAATAGCTAATGGATGCTGGGCTTAATACCTTGGTGATGGGTTGATCTGTGCAGCAAACCACCATGGCACACATTTACCTATGTAACAAACTTGCACATCCTGCACATATACCTCGGAACTTAAAAGAAAAGTTGAAGGAAAAAAAAGAAAACAAATCAATGTAATACACTATATTAGTAGAATAAAGGGGAAAAACAGGATTATTATCTCAATAGATTCAAAGAAAAAAAATAGATGTACCCTTTCATGATATAGATACTTAACAAACTAGAAATAGAAAGTAACTTCCTCAGTCTGATAAAGGGTATTTATGAAAAATCTACAGCTAACATCATACTTAATGGTAAAAGACTGAAAGGGTTTCCCCTAAAATCAGGAAGAAGACATGAATGCCTACTCTTGCCACTTCTCTTCAGCATTATACTGGAGGTTCTAATCAGTAAAATTAGGAAAGAAAAAGAAATATAAAGCATCCATATTGGAAAGTAATAACTAATTGCATAAGACATAATTTTTTTTAGAAAATCTTAAGGAATTATTTGAAAAAGCTACTAGAGCTAATAGGTTCAACAAGAGTGCAGGACATGAGATCATATGCCAAAAAGTTGTGTTTCTATATACTCTTAATGAATAATTAAAAACTGAAATTAAGAAAACAATTCTATTTACAATATCATCAAAAAGAATAAAATACTTAGGAGTAAATTTAACAAAAAAGTATAGGATTTGTACACTGAAAACTGCAAGACATCATTAAAAGGAATTAAAATTCTATGTAAATGGTAAGATACTACATACGAAAATTGATAGGATGATCCTAAAATCTATATGGAAATGTTAGAGACCCAGAAAAGCCAAAACGATCTTGTGAAAGAACAAAGATGAAAGACCCACACTTCCTAACTCCAAAGCTTACTTCAAAGCTATAGTAGTCAAGATGGTGTGGTACTGGCATAATGAGACAAAACATATTGATCAGTAGAATAGACTTCAAAGTTCAGAAATAATCCCTCCATTTTGGTCAACTGATTTTCAACAAGGCTGCCAAGACAAGTCAGTGAGGAAAGGATCCTTTTTTCAACAAATGGTGCAGGAATAATTGGATATCCACATGCAAAATAATGAAGTTGGAATCCTACCTCACACCATGTACAAAAAGGAACCCAAAGTAGATTAAAAACCTAAACATACAACCTAAAACTCTTAGAAGAAAATGTAGGCATAAATCTTGAAGTCTTGAATTAGGTGATGGTTTCTTAGAAATATCAAAAGCACACATACCAAAAAAAAAGTAGATAAGTTGTACATCAAAAATTAAAATGTTTGTGCTTCAAAGAGCAACAACAAGAACATGAAAAGACAATCCACAGGATGACAGAAACTAATTGCAAATCATATCTGGTAAGAGACTTGTATCTGAAATACATTAAGAAATCTTATAACTCAATAATAAAAAGATAACATATTTTTAATGGAAAAAGGACCTAAATAGACATTTGTCCAGTGAATATAAACAGATGACCTAGTGCTCAACATCATTAGCCATGAAGAAAATGCAAATCTAAACCATGATGAGATACACTTCATACCCTCAAGGGTGACTATGATGAAAAAAAGATAAATAATAACAAGTGTTGACAAAGTTTGGAGAAATCAAAACCACCATACATTGCTGGTGATAATATAAAATGATGCAGCTGCTCTGGAAAAGTCTGGCAGTTCCTCAAGAGGTTACCACAGAGTTGCCATACGATGCAGCAATCCCACTCCTAGGTATACAGTCAAGAGAATTGAAAATGTATGCCCGCCCTTGTACATGAATGTTCACAGCAGCAGCATTCGTCTCAGCCAAAAAGTGGAAACAACCCAAGTGTCCGTCCACAGATGAATGGATAAGTAAAATACCGTCTGTTCTAACAGTGGAAGATCATTTGGCAATAAAAACGAATGAGATACTAATAGATGCTACAACATAGATGAACCTTGAAAGCATTATGCTAACTGAAAGGCAATCACAAAAGACCACATATCACATGATTCCATTTATATGAAATGTCCAGAAAAGGCAGATGGATAGAGACAGAAAGTAGATTTGTGATTGCCAGAAACTGGAGAAAGGGTGAATGGGTAGAGACTGCTAATGTGCAGAGGATTTATTTTGGGAGTGATGAAAATGGACTGAAATTAGATAGTGGTGATGGTTGCACAGCTCTGTGAATATACTAAAAACCATTTTATTATACATTTTCAAGGGGTGAATTTTATAATATATGAACTATACCTCAATAAACCTGTTGTTAAAGTGAGAAAGTCAGAACTCTTTCTCTTATTTCTCTCACAGTAATCAGCTTGGTGTTTGACACTAACGAGGAGAATTAAGCTGAACTGCCCATGGGGAGGGTGCTTGGAGGCAGGTTCCTTGAGTGAAAGAGGCAGAAATGGCCCATTCCGGAGACAGTTAGGCTTCCTGAGACAGAGAAGACAGTGGTGGCAGATGACACCTAGTGGCAGGAAACTATTCACTGCTATAAGAACATCCAAGGGATAACAGCACTGTGGCCTTAGGTACCTGCAAAAGATTCCTGTGGTTGGCACACAGAAATCCTGCCTTTTAAGGGACCCCGTGGGCTTGGACAGAGGGCATCTTGGTGATAACCACAATGAACTGAATACTGAAGAGCCACTCTCATGTTTTCTAGCTCAAGTGTACCCTCAGGATTCTTGTATATCTCACAAAGAGGAGTTGCTCCCAGAGGGCTCAGCCTTGTCCCTGCTGACAAAGCCCCTACTTTGGCTCTTGTTCCAGCTGTTGGCCCTTTGAGACTCAACTGCATCTTCCTTCCAGGCTCTGGTTTCTGTCTGTTTCCCCGAACTCTGGTGCAGGGTCCCCGCATTCCCTGCTATGGCAGCCCATCGGCAGGCACACTTGTTTGCCACCTGCGGCTGTCTTCCCTTCCGCCAGGATGGCAGGGGAGCTCAGAGAGCAGGCTGAGGGAGCAGGGAGGTCTCCTGTTTCTCCACTTCAACTCTACACTGGCTGCCAGTGGGACCCGCTCTGGGCAGGGGGATTTCTTCCCAGAGTCCAGGCTAAGTCCCTTCTGCCTTCAACCCATCTGAGCCATTTTCATCATCTTGTTTGGCTAACTTCTAGGGGACCCAAGCAACGTTTTCACCTCGGTATCAGCCCCTCCAAGTCTTCCTTCCTTCACCCAGGACTGGAAAGGCTCTCTGCCTCCCCTATCTGTCCAGCAAGAACTTCCCTCAAATCACCCCTCTGCCTCCTCTAGTTTAGCACTGTGGCACAGTCTTTTTTTTTTTTTTTTTTTTGAGACGGAGTCTCGCTCTTTTGCCCAGGCTGGAGTGCAGTGGCCGGATCTCAGCTCACTGCAAGCTCCGCCTCCTGGGTTCACACCATTCTCCTGCCTCAGCCTCCCGAGTAGCTGGGACTACAGGCGCCCGCCACCTTGCCCGGCTAGTTTTTTGTATTTCTTAGTAGAGACGGGGTTTCACCGTGTTAGCCAGGATGGTCTCGATCTCCTGACCTCGTGATCCACCCGTCTCGGCCTCCCAAAGTGCTGGGATTACAGGCTTGAGCCACCGCGCCCGGCCTGTGGCACAGTCTTAATGGTGAAAAGCCTCTCTAGGACAAATGTGAATTATCAGAAAGAGAAAATGCACATTGGGAAGTACTTCAAAAATGAATTCTTTTAGTAACCAATGCAGATTAAAATTCACAGCTGACAGTTACCTGGTTACCCTGTGCTAAGGAAAATTCTAAGCACTTTGCACGTGTTAATTTATTTGATTCTCTCAACAACCTGCAGCTATTATTTCCCTTATTTTAAAGGTGCAGAAACTGAAGCCATATAAAGAAGTCAAACAGAGGGTAAATGTTGAATTTGGGATTCAAAGTTAGATAGTCTGGCCCCAAAGTCTGTATTTTTAGAAGTAGGCTAAACTGTCTCTCCATACCAGACAAATCAAATCAGAATATTTGGTTATGGAGGCTGGGCATCAATATTTTTTTTAAGTCTTCAGGTTATTCTAACATGCAGTCAGGTTAAGAGCCACTGCACTGGCTGATGTCTGTTGGGTTTTCATTCAACAAACTTGTATTGAATGCCTTTCTAGGTAGTAAGCCCATGCTAAACCCCAAAGATACACATACAAACATGTTTGCTTCCAGCCCTAACAGAGCTAAGTGAGGGCAAAATAAGGAAGCTGCTGTATTGGTGGGATGATGGACTCAGCTAGCTGCTTAGAATGTAGTTGTGCTTCTTCAAGAAATAGCTGATTCTAGGTTTGGAGCACAGAAATTGCAAGGTAGGTTGGGATATCCTGTTATATCAGAAAGCAGGTACGTTGTCAAAGACTTAAGGGAGTCATGAAAAGACAGAGAAGCCAGCCTCAAAGGGCAGTCAGTGGCCAGATGTAAAATAATTCAAACATCAAAAATCATAATTGACTATAATTGACTGAAACACATTGAATCAAAAGCCAGGTAATAAATGTAGAAGTCATGACAGAAGGATAGCCAAGATCCTAATTTGTATAATAGTTGGTTCAGTCAGAAATCAGCAGCGGATGCTAAAAGCATCGGTTGAAAGGTTATAAAGAACAGGATAGTCACATGGCACTGAAGATGTATTACCTGATAAATCACAGACTAATTACAACACGAAAAAATATGTACTTTTACAATGGAGAAACTGGATGGCCACTGCTGTAACCAAATAATCATCACTAATAATGATACAATTTTGTACTATTTGCTTCCTATGTCATTCAGTATAGAGTCTTCTCATGTCCCCACCACCACCAAAATACTTAACTTGTGTCTAATCAAACCTCTACATTTTACCTCCAGTTGATAGGAAATAGAGGAAGAACAAAGTAGACGACCCTATGAGGAGATAGGTGAATTCAGCACGTGGGACATTGTATGAGAAAACTGACCCTGACTCAAAAAAATTAATGTCACGGGGGGGAACCTCAAGATGGGGGCCTTCCTAAATGAAACGAGACCAGAGAGACATAATGACAAAATATAATGTGTGAAGGGTGGTTGGATGACGGTTTGAAAATAACAGCTATTTAGTTATTCTGGGGGCAACTGGGGAAATTAGAATATGAACAGGATTTTATTCAATTTTATAGAATTAATGTTATTTTTTTCTTAGGTATGATAATGGTTTGTGATTATATAAAAGAATTTCCTCATCCTTAGAAGTATGCTGAGTATTTAGGAGTGTCTGTAATTGATTTTTCAAGGTTTCAGAAAAAAAAAAAAAAAGACGTGTGTGTACGGGGTGGGGATGTACAGCTAATAAGGCAATATGCTAGCTATTATTGACTCTAGATGCAGAATACACCGGTATTCATTGTACTATCCTTTCACCTTTTCTGTGTGTTTGAAATTTCTCAAAATAAAAAACTGCTAAAGGAACAAAGCTTTGGTAGACACTAGCTATGGTGGCCACTATACTACAAGTCTGTTTTATCCTAGTACCAACGTCTACAGAGAAAAAGATGGTATGATGGAAGTACTTTGTTTTACCTTTGGCATCCCTGTGTCCCCCAGCCCCATCCTGGAGAAATTGTATTGAACTTATGATATCCTGGAGGAGAGTTACTATTTTCATTTTCAACTTCATATCCGTCCTACAATATATACCATATATCCATACATACATACACTGTCTATATCATATATATATAAAACCCTCTATTTCCACAAGGAATGGAGACAATTTACAAAACAGGCATAGACAGAATAAAACTAAAAATATGCTTAGCAGTAAGTGCAGAGAGCAATTATATTAGCAAACGTAAGCTAAGAAACATTTCCAGAATTTGGCCCAGCTTCCTAGTCGCCAAAGCGAAGAAAGAAAAATGATGGGTTTTGAAGCTTTTGTGGGAGGCATCTGACTCTCTGCTTCTGCTGCTTTCCCCTCCTAAGTCTGCCTCATGCTTTCCTTTGTCTTCTGACTGGGTCCTTCCCAGGGGCTTCCATGATACGGAAAGAGGGCTCCACAGCCATCAGTTTCATCCTGCACTGTCCCTCCAGCCTGACAGCACTACTCTCTTTGATGCCAGAGCAGCAGACTGTGGACAGATTTTTGTATGGGCCATCAGGAAGGGAATGTCCTTCAACTGACAGGAACCTCCTGTCCCTTAAGAGTGAGAAGCTAAGATCCCGTCCCCAAATCCTGGAGCCTCACCACATTCATTCACCACCTGACTGCTGAGGGCCAAGTTCCCTGTTCCATACATCTGACCTGTTCTTTCCCCTCCAGACCACTCGGCTTTATTTTCCAATCCAGTTTCCAAGTATAAAAATAATCGTCTGTCTTAATTAGTTTGAGTTTCCCCAAAGCCTACCTTGAAACAAGGCTCTGGGTGCAAACAGTTTTTTTGATGGGGAGGTGCTGCCAGGAGGCTACTAAGAGGGGAGAAGAGTAAGATGGGAAAGGAGGGGCACCAGGAGAGCAGAGTGACCTGACAGGTTACCACTGTGGGCCACTGGGGGTCAGTCCCACTGAGAAACTCTGGGGGGCAGTGTAGAACACACCTCGCAGCTGTCTCACCCAAAGTGTGAAGGATCTGGAGGTGTTCATCCTCAGACTAACTTCCTATCTGACCCCCTGGAGCTAAGAGAAAATCCTCAGGCAAAGAGTAGCAGATGGATGTAGTCAGCCTGTTCTGGAACAGGGATCACAGAGGAGATATGGCTGACATCTGGTATGTCAGCTGATACTTCTGACAGTCTCTTCTATGGCATCCTAACCACCCGCCTTTAAACAAAGAAGACTTATTGCTTTTAACCAAGAAGATACATATGACATCAGGAGCACTGTATGGGTCAGCAAAGACAACTTCAGCTTGCAGTGATAGCAGGCTGTCATTGTCTCACCTTGCACCAGCTGCTTCTTACCACGTAGTCATTGGTTCTCCTTTTCCTAGAATGCATCCAAGAATAGGAACTCAGTCTGTGTGCTCTGTGCTAAGCTGACATGCAGATCTGTAGATCCCTAAAGTTTTCTATGTTTTATAAGTTTTTGCAAATTTGAAAAATTGACAGTGATTTGTTAGCGTGAGATAGAATTTTCTCTCTGAACTCTAGCAAGCTAGAAAAGGCTAAAGAGGTCTGCTCTTGGCTTTGGACTTTAGGCAGCATTGGACTTTAAGCCTGGCACTGGTTACTGCTGTTTGCAACATTGACATTACAGCGACCATGACAGAATAGAATCTTGATGAACTCTTTTCTTGTTTAAACTTTTTATTTGAAATAATTTTAAACTTACAGAAAAGTTACAAAAAAGAAGATGGTATAATGAATACACAGATTCATCTATTGCTAAAGTTTTTCCTCATTTGTATTATTTAACATTTGCTCAATCATAAAATACCCATACATATAGACAGATACATAATTTTGTTCTGACCATATGCGAGTAAGTTGCATACATCAGGTAATTTACACCTAATTACCCAGTGTATAGAATCTGAATATTTTCTTACATAAACACAGATAGCTAACAATTTTAGGAATTTTAACATTGATTCCATATTTTTATTTATTCTACTCTTAGTCTTCTGATTTTTTTCAGTTGACCTAGTAATGTTCTTTTTATAGCACCTTTTCTCTCCATGCCAGTCTAAGTATTGTGTTTGTTGACATGTCTTCTCAGTTTTCTTAAATCTGGAACAGTTTAACACACCTTTTTTTTTTTTTTTTTTTTTTTTTTTTTTTTTTTTTTGCTTTTTACAACATTAACATGTTTAATTAGCACAATTTCCCCCTTTTAGAATAAAATCTTCCTCTCTTGAGATCTATCCGATGTTTCTGGTGATTAAATTCAGTTTATACATTCCTGGCTGCAATATTACTTAACTGATATATGTCCATCTCAGGACATCACATCTGGAGGCAGACTGTGTCTTTCTGCTCCTTGCTGGCAAAGTTCATTTTAATTACCTAGTCAAGATATGATCTAATTTCATCATTGTATAGTTACTGTTTTTCCTTTGCAAATAGTAGAAAATGTGGAAGAGATCCCGTAAAACTATGCAGTTTACTTTCTGCACTTAAGTTGTCTCCCAGAAATCTTTTCCATGTTAAGTAGTAGAGGCTGTCCTTATTCATTTTTATGGGTGGATGCTGTTCCATTGTGCGTATGTATAACAGGACCTCTGTTCTTTTTGTGTGTGTTAGTTCGTTACACTTTTAATTAAGTTATTTTTTTAACTTTTAGTTTCAGGAGTACATGTGCAGGTTCGTTATCTAGGCAAATTGTGTGTCACAGGAGTTTGGTGTACAGATTATTTCATCATCCAGTTTCTTGATCCTCACCCTCCTCACCCTCCTCCCACACTCCACCCTTAAGTAGACCCCAGTGTCTATAGTTCCCTTCTTTGTGTCCATGTGTACTCAGTATTTAGCTCCCACTTATAAGTGAGAATATGCAGTATTTGGTTTTCTGTTCCTGTGTTAGTTCACTTAGGATAATGACCTCCAACTCCAACCATGTTGCTGCAAATGACATGATGTTGTTCCTTTTTATGACAGCATAGTATTCCATGGTGTCTACCACAGTTTCTTTATCTGGTCTACCATTGATAGCATTTAGGTTGATTCCAGGTCTTTGCTGCTGTGAATAGTTCTGTAGTGAGAATATACGTGCATGTGTCTTTATGGTAGAACGATTTATGTTCCTTTGGGTATATCCCCAATAATGGGATTGCTGGGTCGAATGATAGTTCTGTTTTAAGTTCTTTGAGAAAGTGCCAAACTGCTTTCCACAATGGCTGAACTAGTTTATATTCCCACCGGCAGTGTATAAGCATTCCTTTTTCTCTGCAAATCTGCCAGCATCTGTTATTTTTCACTTTTTAATAATAGCCATTATGACTGGTGTGAGATGGTAGATGGTATCTCATTGTGGTTTTAACTTGTCTTTCTCTAATGATTAGTGATATTAAGCATTTTTAATATGCTTGTTGGCTGTGCGTATGTCTTCTTTTGAAAAGTGTCTGTTTGTGTCCTTTGCCTACTTTTTAATGGGGTTGTTTTGGTTTTTGCTTGTTAATTTGCTTAAGTTCCTTATAGATTCTGGATATTAGACCTCTGTCAATGCCTACTTTGCAAATATTTTCTCCCATTCTGTAGGTCGTTTGTTAACTCTGTTGATAGTTTCTTTTGCTGTGCAGAAGCTCTTTAGTTTAATTATGTCCCATTTGTCAATTTTTATTTTAGTTGCAATTGCTTTTGGCATCTTTGTCATGAAATTTTTGCTGGAGTCTATGTTCAGAATGGTATTTCCTAGGTTATCATCCAGAGTTTTTATAGTTTTAGGCTATACATTTAAGTCTTTAATCCATCTTGAGTTGATTTTTGTATACGCTGTAAGGAAGAGGTCCAGTTTCAATATTCTGCATATGGCTAGCCAGCTATCCCAGCACAATTTATTGAATAGAGAGTCCTTTCCCCATTGCTTCTTTTTGTCAACCTTGTTGAAGATCAGATGGTTGTAGGTGTGCAGCATTATTTCTGAGTTCTCTGTTCTGTTCCATTACAACTTCTGTTCTTTACCTTTTGCTGAGACAACATCCCAACATCTCTTTGGGTCAAAAACTAAGGCCATTCCCTGATTGTAACAACAGACTGGAATACTGGGTTCTAGTCAGCACACTCCACCCTGTCTGTCCCACTAAAGGCAACTAAACCTCCTGGCCAGATGCATCGAGCAGCAATCTGAGAACTCTGAAAAGTAAATGTTAGTGGGCAGATTGGGGAAGGAAGTCAGAACTTGAAATACCACCAAATCAACAATCATTGTCTCATTTTTTTCCTTGATATCTCCTGGCCTGAACTCAAAGACAGCCTGAAGCCTGGAACTTCAGACCAAGTATGGACAGAAACTCTAAGAAAACCCCTCCTTTTCTGTTCCAAGGAGGAAGAAAGAGGGCTCCCATGGGTCAGACAGAGTGGGGGAGGTTTTTTTCCTTTTTTCTTTTTTGCATTCTTTACCCCACCCCCTTCCCAAGCCCCCAGGCATTCCCAGGTGGTAGCAGCAACAGGGGCTGGGCTGGCCCCCTTTTCCCTGACCAGGGAAACTTTGATCCCAAGAGTCTGAGTAGAGTCCCCATTGCTTTTCCATCTTGGACCACTGGCCACGTCACCTTGGAGCCATGCATATTCATGGAAAGTGTGCAGCAGAAGAAAGAATCCAAAGCTCCAGCTCTTTAGCTAGAAGGCCAGGAAGGGGCATAAGGATGTTCCTGGAATCAGGAAAATGTGAGGAAGATTGCAGACAGGAGGGAGCTCAAGAAAGTGATCTCATAAAGTTGGATGTGAGCTCCTGGGCCACACACACATGATTTAGCCCTAAACTGTCTACCAAAGCCTTTGAAAACTGAGCTGACATGGGAAACACAGCACACAGAAGGTAGCCAGGAACTTGTGGCCTACCCAACGGGGTCAGTTTTTGATTTTTTGCTAATACAAATAAACAAAAAAATCAACATTTTCCGTAGGATTTAAACAAGACCTAGAATCATATGATATAATATTCAAAATGCCTAGCATATAATCCAAAATTACTTGACTTACCAGGAACCAAAAAAAATCAGATCATACAAGAGAGAAGACAATCAACAGATACCAACTCCAAGATGGCACAGATTTTGAAATAACTAGGCAGAGACTTTAAAGAAATCTCTAAGACTTAGTGCTCCAGGGATTAAGAGTGACCACTTTTGAAAGGGATATAGGCCAGGCGCGGTGGCTCACGCCTTTAATCCCAGCACTTTGGGAGGCCGAGATGGGCAGATCACCTGAGGTCAGGAGTTCGAGACTACCCTAGGCCAACATGGTGAAACCCCGTCTCTACTAAAAACAAAAATTAGCCAGGCATGGTGGTGCACACCTATAGTCCCAGCTACTCAGGAGACTGAGGCAGGATAATCGCTTGAACCCGGGAGGTGGAGATTGCAGTGAGCCGAGATCACGCCATTGCACCCCAGCTTGGGCAAAAAAAAAAAACCCCAACAAAAAAAAAAAAAAAAAAAAAAAAAGGTATATAAAGTCTCAGTTTCAACAGAAAAATGAGTCTCAGCAGGAAATAGAAGTTATGTTTTTAAAAAAGAAAAAAACCAAATGGAAATTTTAGAACTGAAAAAGAAAATAACTGAGATTTTTAAATGGTTGAATGGACTCAATAGCACAATGGAGATGGCAGGGAAAAGCAAGCGCATTTGAAGACAGACAAATGAAAATTACCCAATCTAAATAACAAAGAGAAAAAAATTTAAAAAGTGAACATACCTCAGCGACAATACCAAAAAGTCTAATATTAATGTCATCATATCCCAGAAGGAGAGGAGAAAGGGTGTGGGTGCATAAAAATATTTGAAGAAATAACGGCTGAAACTTGCCAAATTTGACGAAAGACATACATTTATAGATTTTAAAAGCCCACAAAACTAAAAACAGAATAAACTTGGAAAAACCCACATACAAATACATTATAATCAACCAAAGATAAAGAAAACAATTTTTGAAAGAAGCCAGAGAAAAACAAAAGATAACAATGAGGGAACAATTATTAGAATGACTGAATTTCTCAAACCATGCAGGCCCGAAGGCTGTGGAACAGAATTTTTAAAGCATTAATTAAAAGAACTGTCTAGATTCTATATCCAGCAAAAATATCCTTCAGAATGAGGGCAAAATTAAGATAAGATATTCCTAGGTGAAGAAAAACTAAGATAATTTATTCTCAGCAGAACTACTCATAAAGAGAAAGCTAAAGAAATTCTTCAGATGGAAGGCAAATGATACCATAGAGAAACCTGGAACCTCAGGAGTCAAGGGAAAGAAACAGAAAAGACAAATACCTGGGTAAATATAAGGGACTGTTTTTCTTGTCTTCAATTCTCTAGAATACGTGTAACTGTTGATAGCAAAAATGTTCACATTTTCTAGTGATATTTTTAATGCATGTTTATGTTACATAGCAAGGGTCATTTCCTTGGACCATGTTTGTGACAACAATTACAACGTATAGGGGGAGGGTAAGGGACTTACGTGGTGGAAAGAGTCACACGTTCCACTTGACGTGATAAAATGTTATACCAAAGTAGTCTGTTAAAAGTTAAGTATGTATATTATGCTTTGAACAACTACTATACAAACTCAAATTAAAATGGAATATTTAAAATACTCAAATAATCCAAAAAGAAGACAGGAAAGAGAAAACAAAGGGAAAAAAAATTTTTTTTTTTAAATGGAGTCTTGCTCTGTCGTCCAAGCTGGAGTGCAGTGGTGCAATCTCGGCTCACTGCAACCTCTGCCTCCAGGTTCAAGCAATTCTCCTGTCTCAACTTCCCAAGTAGCTGGGATTACTGTGCCACCACCCCCGGTTAATTTTTGTATTTTTAGTAGAGACAGGGTTTCACCATGTTGGCCAGTCTGGTCTCGAACTTCTGACCTCGTGATCCACCCACCTTGGCCTCCCAAAGTGCAGGGATTACAGGCATGAACTACCGTGTCCAGCTGGGAAAAATTTTTTGAATAATAAAATAGTAGACCTAAGTCCAAATTTATTAATATTTATTAAATATAATGGTCTAACCCAAGGATTGGCAAATAATAGCTCACAGGTGAATTTTTATAAATAAAATATATAAATATATATTATATATAAAATATATAAAATATATTATATATAAAATATATAATATATTATATGATATATAAATATATAACATATAAATACATAATATATATAAAATATATAAATAAAATAAAATATTATTTAAAATAAATATTTTTATAAATAAAATTTTATTGGAAAACACCTACACCCATTCACTTGCATCTGGAGTCTAAACAAATTAATTAAAAGACAAAGATTGTTACAATGCATAAAGAAACCAGACCCAACTGTATACTGTCTACAAGAAATCAAATTTAAATAGAATGCCATAAGTAAGTTAAAAGTAGAAGTAGGGGAAAAGACATACCATGCATAAACTAATCAAAAGAACAATGGAGTGGCTGTATTAATATCAGGCAAAGTAAGTTACCAGGGGTAAGAAGGAACATTCCATGGTGATAAAATGATTAATTTGCTTAGAAGATATAGCCATGCTAAATATATCTGCACCTAACCAAAAGCCTCAATATACATGAAACTAAAACTGATAGAATGGAAAGGAGAAGAAATGAACAAACTCATATATATAGTTGGAGACTTCAATGTTCTTCTTTCATTAAACAATAGAATAAGTAGCCAGAAAACCAACAAGGACATAGAAGAACTGAACACCACCACCAACCAACTGGATCTTATTGACATTCATAGAATACTTCATCCAGCAACAGCAGAATACATATTCTTTTCAATGGCACACAGAATAGTCATCAAGATAGACCATATCTTAGTTATAAACCAAATCTTAAATTATTAAAAGAATTAAAACCACAAAAAAAAATGCCCCCTGACCATAATGGCATTAAACTTGAAATCAAATACAGAATGATAACAGGAAGATACTCAGAAATTAAACAACACATTTCCAATAATGTACGTGCCAAAGAGGAAGCTTCAAGGGAAATTAGAAAATATTTTGAACTAAGCAAAAACAAAAATAGAATAAAGGTCTCAAGTCAACAATCTGAGCTTCTACCATAAAAAACTCGATAAAAAAGAGAAACAAAGATCCAAAGCAAGTGAAGAAAGGATATAATAAAGATAACAGCAGAAATTAAAAACAAAGGAACAATTGAGAACATGAATGAGCCAGAAACTGTTTTTCCTAAAAAATAAAAATAAAAAAAATAAACCTCTAGCCAAACTGAAAATGACAAAAGTAGAAAAGACACAAATTGCCAATAATCAGGAATGAAAGAAATAATATTATTACAGACCTCACAGACATCAGCAGGCTAATAGGGGGAATCCTACAAACAACTCTATAGATAAATTTCACAGCTAAGATAAAATGGACAAATTCCTCAAAGCCATGAAGTACCAAAACTCACCTATGAAGAACAAATGATGTTGAAACATTTGGACCTCCATATGCAAAAAAAGAACCATAGCCCATACCTCACAAAAACTAACTTGTAATGGATCTAAATATAACATAAAACTTTAAAAGTTCTAGAAGATAACACAGAAGAAAATCTTCATGACCTTAGATTAGGCAAATTGTTCTAACATGTGACACTGAAAGCATGATCCATAAAGGAAAATGGATAGATTGAACTTCATCAAAATGAAAAGTTTTTGCTGTGCAAAAGACAGTTGAGAATGAAAAGAATAACTGCAGACTCTGAAAAACTATTTGCAAACCACACGTCCAACAAACTTCTATCCAGAACATAGAAAGAATTCTCAAAACTCAGCAGTAAGGAAACAAACACAGGAATGAATAAATGGGCAAAAGATTTGAGCAGACGGTTCACTAAAGAAGATATATAGATGTGAAATAAGATGTTCAACAACATTAGTCATTAGAGAAATGCAAATTAAAATCCAATGACATATCACTACACAACTATTGAAACGGCTGTTTTTAATACAACATGAAGAGCTGATGAGAGTGTGGAGCAACAAAAACTCTCAGTTATTACCAGTGGGAATGTGAAATGGTACAGCCACCCTGAAAAAGTTTCCAATTTCTTATGAAGTTAAAATATATTTACCACATGACCCAGCACATGGTATTAGTATTTACCCAAGAAAAAAAACTTGTATTAACATGAAAACTGATACATGAATATTTACAATAGCTCTATTTATAATTGCCAATATTGAAAACAATCCAAATGTCCTTAAACAGATAAATGGATAAACAAACTGTGGTACAACCATACAATGGAATACTACTCAGCAGTAAAAAGGGACAGACTAATAAAACATCCACCATGTGGATGAATATCAGAGACACTGCTGAGTCGAAGAAGCCAGGCTCAAAAGTTTACATACGGTATTCTGTTTATATGGCTTTCTAGAAAAGGCAAAACTACAGGGACAGAGAATAGAGTTTCTTGGAGGAATGAAACTGATTGTGATAGTGGCTACAGAAATCTACACATGTGTTAAACTCTGGCAACTCTAGACTCCCCAAAAAGTTAGTTTTACTGTATGTGAATTTTTAAAATAATAAAAAGCTGAGTGGACATACCCTCCTAGGTACTTAGAATGGCAGTTCCGGAATTTGTGTCTACATACATATGTGTAGGCTGAGCTTTTGAACCACACTGGTAGACTACCACACTCTTCCAAACTTGCTGATCAAGGGCCTAACCCTTTGTCAGATAATTTCATCGCATAGGCCTTCCACTTGTGGTTAAAGAAAACTTAATGCATTTTCTGAAAATGTCTAAGAACCATTTCCTGTTTTAACTCTTACATGTGACTTGATGCATAAAACACTCTATATGTCTTATAAATAAACCCAGAATAGTTAGAGTTCATTTATAATCTATTACATGGAATATCAATTATCCCTTAATAAAAAGTGACTTTACATATCCATTTTTTTAATTTGATAGAAATATAAAATCTGTGATTAATTAAATTCATACACAGAGAATGTTGCTATGCAGCCTTTTATAATTATGCTTGTATACGCTAGAGAACAATAAAGAACTCTGCTCCTCTGTTCCACTTCTTTTGCAGGTAAGCAACTACATACATACAGACATTCATTTGTTTCTTTTTTTGCCCACTTGGCGGATGATCAGCCTCCTCCACTGACCAGGGCCATCTGCTGGTCATGCCCATTTGTGACAGTCATGATGCTCCCTTTTTTGTTTGAGTCAGGGGCTGTTAAATTGCCTCTTTCACTGACAGGTAGCTCCTTCACCACTAGAGAGGGTAGGTACCACCCCTTACTCAAAGACAAACCAACCAGCTGGGCTAGCCAAGTTAGCCTGGGATCAGTTACTCACTGTATGGTTTATTATTTATTATTTATTCATACACCCACTCATGCAAGACAGAATGAGATTCAAGATGGCTTATCATAGGCCATCAAATCATCAACACAATAAGATCAAATACAACACACATAGCATCAAACACAGCCAGATAGAAATGATGAAGGGAAAATAAAGACAGAAAAAAAAGTTAAGCAAGACAGAGGTAAAGTTGGTATGCAAGTATGCCCTAAAGCTCTTATGCACTGGCCATATACAGACCACTAGTTTATCTCTGATCTCACGAGAGCCCAGAGCAAAAAGGAAAAGAATGTTCTGTTACAGATTTGCAGTATCCTCCAGGGAAGAACAAATCCCTTGTTAGAGGACACACATCTTTTAAACATGAGAGAAACTTCTCCCCATAGCCTCACATAGGGTAGTGGGAAATGTCCTCAATAATATTCCTAAAATAAATAAAATAGCAAGCTAGTATTTCACCAAAGAGCAAGTCAGAGGAAATCTACATGGGATGAAAAAGCACCCGATGGCTTCAGTTTTCTGATAGTCTGAGTTCAAGGATGAAATTTAAACTAAAGCGTTGTTTCTCAAACTTCCCCACTGAAGTACCTCCAGCAACAGAGAGCACCCCCTAAAAAGCATGAGGTGCGGCCCACGGCAGCCTACCATACACAGGGAATTTCTATGACGCCTTATTATTTACCTTAAGAAAACATGTCAATTTCTTATTTATTCCATAATGTATCTGTGCCTGTTTTCCTGTAAAACAGTGTTTTAAGTTGCTTACTCTTGGGGTGGCAAGGTGCAGGAGAGTTTCCTGACTGCCTTAATGAGTGCTTTAAGTGTGCCTGTTTCTGGAAAGTTAACTGAATTGAGTGGCGCTAACACGGGTTCATCCTCCTGTTTCTTCTTCCTTGTTAGTGGATGATACCTCAAGAACCCAAACCCACATAAATAGGTGGCTACAAATACCAATCGCTTTCTCCTAAAGTGATTTATTCTTACACCCACTCATGCAAGACAGAATGAGATTCAAGATGGCTTATCATGGGCCATCACATCATCAACATAGTAAGGTCAAATACAACACATATAGCATCAAACACAGCCAGATAGAAATGAAAGTCAATCAGGAAACAAGATGAAAGGAAAATAAACACAGAAAAATAAGTTAAGCAAGACAGGGATAAAGTTGGCCTCCTCTCCTAAAGCAGAGCTTTAGGAACTCTGCTAGAGTGAAAACTTAGGAGAGCACCAAGAATGACCCCAAGAAGATGCACAAAGTCTTCAGGGTGAAATGTTGACATGTGTGTTCTTCCTGAGAGTTCACCTCTGGGGCCATAGGAGAGATCTGCCAACTAGCACAATCTCATTCACAGTTCAGAAAACTCACTGATGAGCTTCTTTACTTTGCATTAATGTGATGATTTTCATCCCTGTAAATAAGAGATTTCTAAGAAAGATGTGATATGTATACATGGTTTTTAAAAAAAAGCCTCCGGCCGGGCGCGGTGGCTCACGCCTGTAATCCCAGCACTTTGGGAGGCCGAGGCGGGCGGATCACAAGGTCAGGAGATCGAGACCATGGTGAAACCCCGTCTCTACTAAAAATACAAAAAATTAGCCGGGCGCGGTGGCAGGTGCCTGTAGTCCCAGCTACTTGGGAGGCTGAGGCAGGAGAATGGCAGGAACCCGGGAGGCGGAGCTTGCAGTGAGCCGAGATCGCGCCACTGCACTCCAGCCAGGGGGACAGAGCAAGACTCCGTCTCAAAAAAAAAAAAAAAAAAAAAAAAAGCCTCCCTAATAAACACTGAAACAAACAAATTAATGCAGAAAATCCATCTATTCTGAAAATTTAAAAGGTCCAGCCTGCATTAATTTGAATAAGGACACTGAAAGCCTTCATCCAACTAAAACAAAACAAAGCAAAACCCAGCCATGGCAATGGTAAAAGATGCACTCCAAGACGTGCAGTGAATGAGATGGGAAAGGCTACTTCACCTGGGTGGGAAGATAATTGAGAAGATGTCACAATTGTACCAGACACCTGTCATTGTTTGGGCCATCCATTGTCCAAGCCCTCTCCCTTCACAGTGGATGCAGTGCCCTGCTCCCACTGGAAGGCCAGGAGCGGGGCCTTCCTCAGCTACCCTCTGACAGACAGTACCAGTGTTGTGCCAAGCAGCTTCTCACTCCAGGAGCCAGAGGGGTCAGCAGTGTGTCCTGCAGTTGTGCCCACCAGCTGCAGCAGGCAGTGTGAAGGAACAGTGGTGGCTCTCTGGCCAGATTGGGCCTCTAGCTCTCCTCAGTCTGGAGAACTGCATTCTTTCCAACAAATCCCCATTTTGCTAAAGCCGGCCAACATTGGTTTCTGTTGTTGCTACCAAGAACTCTGAAATAACAGGCATGACCCCTTGTGCATTTAACACACAACTTTAAAACATATAAAGCAGAAACTATTGGAAACAGTCACGTAAATGGATAAATCCACAAAATTTGCATGGACTTTTTCAGAAATCCATGGATCTAATTGACTTTTTAAAGCTAAAGCAAAAAGAGATCCAGAACTAAGCTGCCCAACACAGCACAATGGTCAGCAGCCACTTACATCTATCTGAATTTCAACTTAAGCTAATTCAAATTAAATAAGATGGAAAAATCACTTCTCAGTCTCACTAGCCACATTTCAAATTACTCCACACCACATATGGGCAGTGGTTACTCTATTGGACAGCACAGATTACAGAACATTTCCCTCATCACAGTGAGTTCTCTTGGACAGCACTGGTATCAAGGATTTAAATAGCATAATTAGCAACTTAAATGTCATAGAAATATAGAAACTTATGCCAAGCAAACAAAACCTATACCTTCCTTTTAAATACTTATAGAACACATACATTGACTAACCATAAATTACAGCAAAGAGGCCAGGCATGGTGGCTCACGCCTGTAATCCCAGCACTTTGGGTGGCTGAGGCGGGCGAATCGCCTGAGGTCAGGAGTTCGAGACCAGCCTGACCAACATGGAGAAACCCCGTCTCTACTAAAAATACAAAATTAGCCGGGTGTGGTGGCACGTGCCTGTAATCCCAACTACTAGGGAGGCTGAGGCAGGAGAATTGCTTGAACCTGGGAGGCGGAGGTTGCAGTGAGCCGAGATCGAACCATTGTACTCCAGCCTGGGCAACAAGAGCGAAACTCCGTCTCAAAAAACAACAACAAAAAATTAGGACAAAGGAAAATCTCAATATATTTCCCAAAATAGAAGTTATAGAAGCAATATGTGCTGTCCATAATGCAGTTAAATTAGAAGCATTCAGTGAAAGGGTAGTCAAGTGCACATGCGTGTACTAACACATACACGCAGCTGGAGAGGTTAAAACATTTTCCTAAATAAGTCTTGGGTTAAAGCAGAACTTAGGCCTGAGATTGCAAACTATGGAGAAATTTGAACTGCACCAGAAATCTTCTAAAAAGAGGCACTCTTTTTTAGGAGAAATTTATAGCCTTAAGTGCACATGTTAGAAGACATTGAAATATGAAAAAAAAGGAACTAAGCATCCATTTCAAGAAGATAGAACAAGAGAAGATAAAACAAGCTTGGTTCAAATTAATCGGTCTCTAGCACATTTCAAAGTTTTTGGTTTGAGGTAAGAGGTCTAACAGAATTCCCTAGTTTTGGCATTGCTAGTGTAATCATTGGGTTACTTTATTTTATTTATTTTTTATTTTTTTGAGACGGAGTCTCGCTCTGTCGCACAGGCTGGAATGCAGTGGTGCAATCTCAGCTCATTGCAACCTCTACCTCCTGGGTTCAAGTAATTCTCCTGCCTCAGCCTCCCAAGTAGCTGGGACTACAGTTTGGCGCCCCCACGCCCAGCTAATTTTTGTATTTTTAGTAGAGGCGGGGTTTCACCATGTTGGCCAGGCTGGTCTTGACGCTCCTGACCTCAAGTGATCCGCCCACCTTGGCCTCCCAAAGTGCTGGGATTAGAAGCGTGAGCCACCATGCCCGGCCAAGTGTAGTTGTCTTTGATTGGATTATAATTCCATCCATAAACTACCCCTCTGTGGCCAGGAGGAATGCAGTACTCTGAGTCAGCCAATGGGTTATTTTAAATAAATTACACTGAAAGACATAAAACATTTCTCCCACTCCCAAAATTGAGAAATATATCATGCTGCATGATTAGAAAACTGTTAAGATGTTACCTTTCCCAATCTGATTTATAAATTTAATAAAAATCCAATCAAAATCATACAAATTCTGTTTTAGATTTTTGGTTGGTTTTTACTTTTAGAAATTTCACATTATATACCAAATTAGAAAGAATAATACAATTAAGCCAATCTGACCACACCAATTTCAACAATTTTGCTGTTCTTATTTCCAAACGTACTTTTTTTTCCTTCTTTTTACTTTTCTTTACTGGAGTACTTTAAAAAAAAAATCTAATAATCAGGTCATTTTATCAAAAAATACATTAATATCCATCTCTAACTGGATGGATATTTTAATATATCTACTGTGCGAAATTCACACCTATGCACATAATCCCTTACTATTGTCTGATATACATCCCAGATTCTAGACTTTCTAAGACAGCTTGTTCCATGTGCTTCTTCAGAGCCTGCTTCTGCCACGTATCAGTTGTCAATCCTGAGGCAAGTTAACTGGCTTTTCTGGACCTGTTACCTTTTCTACAAAATGGAGAAAATAATAAATCCTTTGCAGATGATTGTTCAAAAGACTAAATGAGATCATACATTTAAAGCACCTAATACTATCCAATAAAATAGTCATTATTATTAACATAACAGATTCTGATATAAATAGAATTACTTCTAAAAACAATTTATCCCACTTTTGATGTTGCTGAGATTGGTTAGTGGGTTCAAGTATATTTGGGGATTGGGGATTTATTTCATTAGGTTTTGGAGGAAACAAATTCTGTAATCCAGTGTCCTGCCAGTTTTCCTCAAAAGTTCCCACTTTTTCTCCAGCATGTTTGTGATACATACCCAGGTGTGAGAAAGATCGTCTTTTTGGCCAGGCACGGTGGCTCACGCTTGTAATCCCAGCACTTTGGGAGGCTGAGGCAGGCGGTTCACAAGGTCAGGAGATTGAGACCATCCTGGCCAACATGGTGAAACCCCGTCTGTAATAAAAATACAAAAATGAGCTGGGAGTGCTGGCAGGTGCCTGCAAATATGTGAAAGGGTTGAATAACAAGGCCTAATGAACACGTGGAACACCACAGCTAACAGCTACAGGATATGCATCCTTTATGAGCACACGCAGACCATTTTCAAAAATTGACTTCCACATGCTGAAACCAGGCTGGGCACTTTACACACATTATGTTCTTTAGTTATCATAAAATTGTTAAATAGGCATCCAAGCTGGGAACCTTCCGTTTGTCCCTCCACACTCACCCACTACCCTTCCCCACCTCTCGCTGTGTCCTTCCAGGATGGCCTCTACAGACAGCATTAACGGTTCCTTTCCTCTCTGGCTTCCGGTTGGTTCAGTTAGCAGGAGGAAAGAGCAGGAAATTATCAGGTGAAAAGAAAGGAGAGTCAGGGTATATTGTAAACATTTAAAATTTTATGTAGATTGTGATGCTTTGACATCTTAAGAGACCTTTCTGCTTGGGGAATGATTGCCCTCCCCAGGCTGGACAGTCCTTAAGGACAAGAAAGGGCTCTGCCTAGAGCACGTCTTTGCTGTGCACATGAGCCAGCCCAGAGCCACACCTCCTCTGTCTGGCCCCAACACCCTGAGAGACAGTGTGCCTCTGCCTTAGTCATCCCAGGGCCAGGCACCAGGTAACCAGAGACCACTCCTGTTCCAGACCACTCCTGTCCCACACCCACTGAAATTATTCAAATGAGCCAGTCCTAAGGTGTCCACTCTCCCCTGCCTGGACTCTCACCTTCCCCTCACTCCTGTCTTCTGCCTCCTGCCTCTGGGATCTGTGAGGATGAGAAACCTTGCCTTCCTGAGCCTCTCCCTTGCCTGCACCTGACTTTCACATAAAAAGAGAAAAAATGCAGGGTATTTGCCCTCCCTGCTGCCTCCCTGCTGAGGATGGCTATGTCCGTCTTTCTCTGCCCAAGCCAGGTGCTGCTCCCCAGACAGGTCCCCTGTTGCAGCTCCAGTGCTACTCCCTCCCTCGCCTTCCAGGTCTAGGGACAGTGACAGCTCCTTGCTGTGATTAGTCCTGGGTACTGTGCCATCCCCCATGGGCCTTCCTAAGCCCTGCTCACAGTGTTCTAAAGGTCCCTTGACTGAACCGTTCATGTTGCCCAGGTGGAGTGTGCTGTGTTTCCACAGGACCCCAGCTGACAGCGTCCCTATCTCAAACACAAGCTCAGAGGGCAGCGCTAGCCCAGGACCACATGACTCCAGCCACGCCTCCTCTATGGGGGTGGAAATAGGGCAGTTTCAACCCTTGTTCGCATCATTGCTAATCATTTGTATGGCATTGGAACACTTTTTCATCTGGAGACAACAGCATGCCCCATCAGAACTTCTTGAATACTTTTTGACTGAATTGTGAACGTGGCCTTCCTTCATTTCTTAGAAGTCAGGAACACTGTCTTCCATTTAAAGTATCTTTATTCAGTTGTTAATTAATTTTTGGTGCTTAAGTCCTGCTGTGATTTGAGTTTGTTCTCTCCGAAACTCATGTTGAAATTTGGTCCCCGGTGTGGCAGTGGGAGGTGTCTGGTCATGGATCCCTCACGAATAGATTAATGCCCTCCCTTGGGGGTGAACTTGGGCTCTCATAAGAATGGATTAGTTCCTGGGAGAGGGGGCTGTTAAAAACAGTCTGGCGGCCGGGCGAGGTGGCTCACGCCTGTAATCCCAGCACTTTGGGAGGCCAAGGCAGGCAGATCACAAGGTCAAGAGTTCGAGACCAGCCTGATCAACATCATGAAACCCCGCCTCTACTAAAACTACAAAAATTAGCCAGGCATGGTGGCACGTGCCTATAATCCCAGCTACTCAGGAGGCTGAGGCAAGAGAATTGCTTGAACCCAGGAGGCAGAGGTTGCAGTGAGCAAGATTGTGCCAGTGCACTCTAGCCTGAGTGACAGAACAAGACTCCATCTCAAAAAAAAAAAACAGTCTGGCTTTCTTGGTTTCTCTCTTTTACTCCTTCCCTGTCCCAGTGACCTCTTTGCAAACACCCACTCCCCTTCCATTTTCTGCCATGAGTTGAAACAGCCAAGGCACCCACCAGATGCAGATCCCCAGTCTTGAACTTTCCTGCCACCAGAATTGTGAGCCAAATAAATGTCTTTTCTTGATAAACTACCCAGTCCTAGGTATTCTGTTACAGTAACAGCAAGTGGAGTAAGACATTGCCTTTTGGAGGAAGTTACTCAGTATGGTGCTGATGGCCTCTGAATTTAATACCCACATAAGATTTTTGTCTTCCCACTTTGCTGTTTTTCAGATCGCCATGAGGTTATCTCCAAAGAAATATTGGAACTGGACCCATGGGAAAACCAGTGGAATGTTGTAGCCATCAACGTCCTCATGCATGACAGCTATGATGTCTGCCTGGTGGCCAGGATGAATCCCCGAGACCTCATCCCCCCGCCTTCAGATTTGGTGGAAGAAGGCAATGAGCACTGAGGTGACCTTGCTGGAGGACCTCCCGCTGTGTCTGCAAACAAGGCCTTCAGAACGGAGAGGGCCCACAGCATCTCTGTCATGCCAGTCATATGCACTGCATGCGTAGTGGCCTGTGTGTGAAGACGCAGTGTGTGCTGGGCACTGGGCAGGGAGCATGGGGAGTCTCCCTTCAGGGACTTCCCAGTCTGATAGGGTAAATGAGACACTACAAGGAAGAGGTGATGATGGCCACAGGAGGGGCACAGGGCCACAGGAGGGCAACAGATGGAGGCTCTCACTCTGCTGGGGACTCACAAACAGCATTGCCAAGGAGCAGACCTTTGACTGGGGCCCCAAAAGGATGAGGAGGAAGAGGTCCCATGGGGGCAGTCGATGATGAGTTCATGGCAACAGCCGAGCAAGGGCCCAGATATGGAAAGCTCGTACCTGTCTGCAGCACCCTGGCTGGGCCAGATTGCCTGGGACACAGGGTTTGCGGTCAAGGCTGGAAAAATAGGTTGTAGCTAGATGACCAATGCCTGAAAGAATGAGGAGTTGGACCTGGTCTGTAAGCCAGGGAGCTGTCTCAAAATAGGGAGTTAAGGGAGACTTCTCTCTGTGCTCTGTTCCAGCTTCAGTCTTATAAACACTGGCCATTCTCCTTCAGAATCTCCTTCTACTGAAGCAATGCCACCCAGCCCAGCGCTAGCTGTGCTACCAGCCCCTAACAGCCGAGACACTCAAGCCAGACCACAGTGGCCAGAGAATCCTGCCCTGGGCTGACTCTGTCCGGGACGGGAATGTGGGGTTTTCTGTCCACTCCAGGTGGAGCCTGGTCCACTCCGGGGCTGGCAGGGGGTGTCCTGGAGTGGGCTTACCCAGGCTGCCTTTGTCCACCTCTCAGACACATACGACCTTCTGTAGGGTAGTCCTGGCTGAACAGGACTGGCCCAAGCCACCCAAGCCAGGGACACAGCAGGCTCTGGCTGAGGACAGGGGAAGTAGCATCTCCTCCAGCTGCTGCCACCCCTGTGGCCCGGCTTGTGCAATAAAGATGGAGCCACCCACTTCAGCCCACAATTGAGCATAATCAGAAGACAGTCACTCCCAAAATATATGTTAGAAACAACATTTAAATGACACATGGGAAGTCCGTCTATCTTACTTCCCATCTCTAATTCTGGAAGCACAGTGGAGTCAATGAGTGCATCTTCATAGCTGTTCTTCAGCAACTTCTCCAAAAAGTTTCACATTGTACAAGGCTCTTTTGGAAGCAGGAGTGGTCAGTAAATTCAGAGAGAGACAAACCCTAAGTAGAGACAGCTTTGTTTGGTGCTGAGCTGTGTGACTGTGATGACCGCTAGCCTGTGCCCCCAGGTTCCAGCTGCCCACCAGGCAGGACAAGCAGGTCTTGCCAAAACTGGAGGCTGTTGGAAACCTATTTCTGCCACCAAGGAGAGGGACCAGGAGACCCAGCGTAGGTTGGCCCCAAGTAGGCTCGACTCTGGGAGGGTGGGGGCCCCGCCTTTCTCTTCACACTTGTGCCCCAAGTGCACTCACAGTACCTGGCATGTGGGTGACATTTTGGATGGCCAGCATGGGGCAGTGTTTCTCAGCCAGAGGGCCTGGGCCCCGAGCATGTCCAGGAATCTGAGTTAAAGTGAGCTTACTCTTTCCCCAGTGGATGGTCATGATTGATCTGTGCGTTCTTTTTCTTGATACAAAGATGTTCCTCCTAGCTGCTGTGTTGGCTGTTGGCGCCCAGGGTTGAGGACGGCCTCCGCAGGGCCTCCACTTCCCTGCATTCCTCTTCATAGAGTCACTGGGCCTACTCCACCTGCTAGAACAGTCCAGAAAGCTGCCGCATCTCCCTGGCTCGAGGAGGCCTTGTTGGCACGTCATGGCACATCTCCTAGATGTTCAAGATCTGGGCTCCAGCCCCAGCTCTGCTAGTTAGCTAACCATGTGAACTCGGGCAAGATGACCTTTCTAAAGCCTCGTTTCCCTCATATGCAGAGTTGAAGGAAAATATTAATACATACTTTATAGGGTTGGTGTGAGGATTGAGTAAGTGCTGAGCAAAGTGTCTGTGAAATCCTGAAATAATAAGCATGTTTTAGCTGCTATTATTATCATCACTGTCATTATCATTGCAGTCAGCACTTCCCAAAGTAAGGTGCCCAAAACAGACTCAGTGCTTTAGTGCAGTCCCTTGGGATTTAGGGGCAGATGTGCATATGGCTTGAGATGGTTCTTTTTTTCTTTCTTTCTTTCTTTTTTTTTTTTTTTTTTTGATGGAGTCTCTCTCTGTTGCCAGGCTGGAGTGCAGTAGCACGATCTCGGCCCACTGCAACTTCCACCTGCTGGGTTCAAGTGATTCTCCTGCCTCAACCTCCAAAGTAGCTGGGACTACGGGCACCCACCACCATGCCCAGCTAATTTTTATATTTTTAGTAGAGACAGGGTTTCACCATGTTGAGCAGGATGGTCTCGATCTCTTGACCTCGTGATCTGCCTGCCTCGACCTCCCAAAGTGCTGGGATTACAGGTGTGAGCCCCTGTGCCCGGCTGAGATGGTTCTTAATTTCCCATACCCTGTTGCTTGGCCCCTCCAGTTGGCAGCTGAGAGTCAAGCAAGGGTTTACTCAGATCTGAGGCCCCTAATGTCCTCAATGGACACATTCAGAGCCCTGCGGCAGCTTAGCAGAGACACCTGAGGGTCACACTGGGTGAGACCATCACCCGCCTGTGGGAGGCAAGATAAATGGGTAAACACCATTCCTGTCGAATGCGAGGTCTGGGCAGTGTCCCAGTGGAGCTTTCCAGAGAGTGCTGAGGGAGGACCGAGAAGGGGCATGACCTCTGCTGGAGCCAGGATCGCAGTGACCAGGAGCTGGCTTAGCACTGAAGGGAGGCAGACATCCAGGGCAGGATTTCTCAAACTTCTTCTGAGGAATCCCTGAGGTTGAAACTGGTGCTTCACAGATTTCAGATGTCTCATCTTGATTTTTCTTTGATTCCATACAACAGATTGCTTGCCTGGGTTAGTGCCTATTTTAAGTTCTTGGTGCTTCTTGTCTGACTTCTGTATTTGCAGTTAAAAACAACATGACCCTCCACACCTGCAGCCAGATACCGTTAGAAATTCAACTTTGAAATATATTCCCATCACTCCTGTTTTCACTTTAATAGAAGGCTGTTGCAGTACTGCACGATGGGCTCTTATAAAACTTCTACTATCTGCTAATTCTTATCTTTGTGACAGGATTGTTTGACACTGAGCAAGGAAACACAATAAGGAAGTAATTGAGATGCTAGGCTGGCAGAAGCCTGCAGCTGTCAACCCAGTGTGTTCAACACGGTGGCATTGTTCTCCCTGACTTCATAATGAGCAAATGCTTCACATTTGAACTTACAGAATAAATTTTTACTAATAAAAGATCACTTTCATTTTGTTTTTCACATTGCAGTCCAGGAGATGTTGAGGGTCCCTTGAGTTGGGGAGTGGCAGCCAGGGGACAAGCAGCAGCAGGCCTGGGGCAGGGCCGTGAGATGGCTGGGGCAGCAGGGGCATCCCCAGGGTGCTGCACAAGAGGGCAGCCAGGAAACTGGGGAGAGGCTGGGCACGGTGGCTCACGCCTGTAATCCCAACACTTTGGGACGCCTAGGCAGACGGATCACCTGAGGTCAGGAGTTCGAGACCAGCCTGACCAACATGATGAAACCCTGTCTCTAGTAAAAATACAAAAATTAGCCGGGTGTGGTGGTGCACACCTGTAATCCCAGCTACTTGGAAGGCTGAGGCAGAAGAATCACTTGAACCCAGGAGGCAGAGGTTGCAGTGAGCTGAGACCCCACCATTGCACTCCAGCAACAGGAATAAAAACTCCATCTAAAAAAAAAAAATCAAAAAGGTAGACACCATTCACAAAAGACCTGGAGGCCACACCAAGAGTTGGGTCTTTACACCCCAGCAACACGGTCTCAGGCAAGGAAGTCTTCTAAGAACATCATCCACAGCCCAGAGCCACTGAGCAGGGTGGAGCAGGCCCTGGGGGCCAAGGTAGGGGGAGGCTGGGCAAACCTGAGCAGTGAGATCAGAACAACAGTGTGGGTTGGGTGTAGCCCAGGATGGAGGATGTCTGTGTTTGCTGTCAGATTCAGAGAGCAGGGACAGGCCAGAATTTTGTTCAGAAAAGAATGGCCAGTCAGCCAAAATCAAAGACCAGAAAATCTTTCAGGGAGTACCCTATTGACAAGGGGACCTGCCTCTCCATCAGTGTTCCTAAAACAGAGCCACTACCCAGTGGCTTCGGCTGTTCAGCCTTGGCCCACCCGGGGCACCAAGAGACAGGAGAGGAGGCCCTGGGGTGTAGAGTCCTGTCACCCACTTTGTCTACCTAGCAGACAGTCGAGTGTGTCCCTGTTCTTCCTCATTTACAGACACAAGGACCCTGACCCAGCTTACATGCCCAGCACAACCCAGGCATAACAATAAACGTAACAATCCCATTCCTTTACCAGGGGTTAGTTAGACATGGCCATGTGGCACAATCCCGGCCAAAGAGACATAAAGGCAAGTTTGCAGAGGGGCTAGGGAAAGTTTCTCTCACCTTTGAAAGCGATGTTGAGGAAGAGATGGGCTATTTGCTGCTTAGCAAGTCAGCCTACCCCCTGCACCTGCAGCCACCGCCCTGCAGTAGTAACAGAGGTGGCTGGAGACGGCTGCAGGTGATCCACAGAGGGGGACGGGCCCTGCAGCATCCGGGACCTTGGTGATGTAATTGAACCACTAAACCAACCAGGTGGGAGGCTTTTTGCCAGGTGCTAATTGTTACAATAAATGCTTCTTATTGTTCAGGCCACCTGGAGTTACTTGTAGCCCAGCATTTCCTAAGTAGTACTCCAACCTTCCCTGACAATGCCACCTTCTCTTAGGATGGCATTTGTTACCCCTGCCAAAGAGGAGGACTCAGACAGTCCCTGGTCCCTGGGATGTCAGGTGACAAGGTTGTCATTCACTGCAGTAGGGTAGCTTCTTCAGGGCTACTGAAAGCTGATGGTTTATGAACCTGAGTCACTTCTTAGCTATTTATCCAGTATTGCTTTTTCTCTCAGATCTTCAACATATTTGTTTGTTTACTACAAGTCCCACCCGACACTCATTTTGGTAAACGTCTTATTGGAACACAGCCATGCTCATTCATTTCTGCATCATCCGTGGCTGCTTTCTGTATTGTCTATGGCCATTTGCAGAGAAAGCTTGCCAACTTCTGGTGTATTCCATCAAATTTTCTTTTGATGGAAGAAAAATACTGTATTAAGGGAGTATATGTACTATAAAGGAATATATATGCATATTCCTTTATGATAATTACACATGCATATATGTACACACACACACACACACACACACACACACACACAAAAGACATGGTTCTAACTTATTCTTTCACCAACAATATCTCTTAAAGACAGTGCTCCATATGGGAGCGTGTGGATCTGCCAGTTTCTAACACCTGCACAGTAGTCCATCATGGGTGTAGCAGAATTTTGTTAACAAGTCACCCAGAGCTGGAAATTCTTGTTGTTTCCCATAGCTGTTGCTTTGGTGGGCCACAGGCGTAGGGGTGTCTGACCATCCCCTCTTTTGCTAGGGGTTGGCAGTTGTTTAGAAGGTGACCTTTACAGTGTACTTAGGTTTTCTGTGGGTGCTCAGGAGCACCAGAGACAGCCCTGGGAGGCTCCCGTTGTGCTGTGAGTGGCTTCAAGCCACTTGGAGGCACTTGGGCTTATTGAGAGATGTGGCAGGTGGTAGCCAAGTGAGGAGGCAGGCCAGCCTCACACGAAGCCTGGTCTCCACTGCAGAGAGGAGCCCAGGTAGGGAGTGGACGGCCAGCCTGGAGAGGAGAGCTTGGAAGCCACACTCGCCCTGCAGCACTGAGACACTCAGGAGCCCATGATCCTCTACCAGCCGTGAAGCAGCTGAGAATCTCACAGCCCGAAACGCAACCGAAGCCTCCAGCTCCATGGCCAGACATGGGTGGAGGCAGAGGGAAGACCCACAGCCACCCCGCAGTGTGCCTGCAGCCTCGTGTCCGCCCTCTTTCGGCCACCGGCCTGCAGGGCGCCCGACATCCTCAGGATGAAGCGTCTGAGGGCTGAGCCATGATGAGGGTGGCCGCGGAATGGCAGGGAGCAAAGTGTCCCCAAGGCTGGGAACCAGCAGGCCCAGCTCCAGGGGCAGGCCTCTCCTTCCCCCTTCTCCAGCTCTGCGGAGCATGTGCTGGTGCTGATCAGGACTCCCGGAACAAAGCAGGAGGCCACCTCGCCATGGAGGATGGTCTGGGGGAGGACAGTCATGGCGATGACCTCAAGGCACTGGTCACACACTCAGCATTTTCTGAGCCCTTTTCAGCACCAGCACCGCACTGGGCAGGGAGGTGAAAGATGAGACACAAGGCCCTGCTCTGATCCTGCTCGCTTTCTGGAGGAGAGGGAATGTGCAGACGCAGAGGTTACACAGCAGGCAGAAGGCCACACTGTCCCCACTTGTGTTCACTTCCTGCCACCACCAGAATACATGACCACAAATTTAGTGGCTTAAAACAAATTTATGTTCTTGCAGTTCTGTAGTTCAGAAGCCCAAAATAGATCTCCGTGAGTCAAAATCAAGGTGTCCACAGGGCCGCGTTCCCTCTGGAAGCTCTAAAAAGAATCCACTTCCTTGCCTTTTTCAACCACTGGAATCCGCCGCCATTTCATGGCCTGTGGCCTGTCCTCCACCTTCCAGGCCAGCAGCTGAGCCACCCAGCTTTGCTTTTTCATCACACCTTCTTCTCTGACCCCTCTTCCACTTTTCAGGACCCTGGGGTTACACTGGGCCTGTCTGGACAGCCCGGGATGCTCTCTCTGATCGGCAGCCCCAGCCCCCCTGCTGTGTGATGCCACCCACTTGGGAGGTTCTGGCTTCTGTGGACCTTTTAGGGGAAACATTATTTTGCCTACCACAACCCCCAAATCCCCATAAAGTGTGGTCATCACAGATGTGCACATGCAGCGTCTATAGGAGTTCACATACACACCAAGTTTGGGAACCCAGCGAGGAGGGAAAGAGGAGCACACACACAGATGCCTGGTCCTTAGAGCACACTGCCCTGGGACCTCCGTGACCGGCAAGGGCATGCTGAGAGGTTTTGGGAGATCCTCTGCTCCGTGGAGGAGCTGGAGGAAGCACGCAGGCCTGTGGCTGGCGGCGGCCCTCTTCCAGCCGCAGATGAAGCTCACAACATGGAAGGAAAATAGCAGAGCAAGAGGAACTCAGGCCACTGACGATATCACTGTGCCCCTGAATGAAACCAGGCCCGAAGCCTGCTGTACCTCTGGCCCTCCCAGGTTTCGAGCCAACACATCACATTCCCTTGTGGGTAGGTTTGTTGTTTCTTACATCCCAAGATATCTTGAGGATGGTGCAAAAAGTGGGATGTTATCGGCAGGATGCAGGGAGCAGGGTGGAGGGTGCCCCAAGGCCACACTCCAGGCTGAGAAGCTGGCATCCAGGCTCTGTGACTGTGCTGTCATGGGCTGAGCTGTGTTCATTGCACCTGGGATGAGGCCCACTGCAGATGGAGGCTTAACATTCAAAAGGGCCTGTTGAGAAAGACTCCTGATGTTGGAGCGTGAGGCTGCCTCATGGGGCCTTATTGTCTGTCTCACGGGGCCTCCAATAAGGCCCTATGGAGCAGAAAGAAGCTACTTTGAAAGTGGTCCATTAGAAAACAGGAAGGAAAAAAAAATATGCTTATTAGGAGATGCCCTTCCTGGGAAACTGGGTAAAGGCTACCCAGGATCTCTCTGGTATTATTTTTGATAACTGCATGAGAATCTACAACTATCTTAATTTTTTTAAAAAAATTAATTTTTAGAAGGAGAGTGAGAGATGCCCCTTCTACCTACAGACTATAGTAAAACAGCTCCCGGCCCCTTCTACCTACAGACTATAGTAAAAACAGACCCTTGACCCCTTTGGGATTCTGGCAGGAACGTGTGAAGTAAGATCACGTAGCCTGGGCCCTTGGGTTCCTAACCTGGCTCCACTCTTTCCTTATGTGACCTTGGGGAACTTAGACACCCTGCTGCTCACTTTTCCCATCTACAAAAAGGGAATAATGATGGTACTACCTAATAGGGTTATTATGATAATTAAATGAGATAATACATGTTACATCTTAAAACAGTGCTTAGCATAGTAAGTGCCCCAAAATGTCAGGTCACGATAGTGGCCATCATAATTCAAAGGTCTGGAAAAGTAGAAACAAAAATGGGGGGGGCTCCACAGGAGATAATATTGCAGCCCCAGATAAGTCTTACCCTCCAAGAAGATATTTCCTCCCTAAAACAAACAAAAATGAATTACGAAAAAGAATAGAGAAAAATAACTACTAGAAATGTTTTAACATGACAGCCACAATAAAAGTTTCAATGGAAGAATAGGAAAATAAAGTGCAAGAAAATGGCCCAGAAAGTGAAAAGACAAGACCAGAGAGAGAGAAAAGACCTAGAGAATCAACCCAGGAGACCAAGAGCCAGCAGTTGGGAGTCTGAAAAGAGGACAGAGACCAAAAGAAAGGAAAAGGCCCAGGAGAAGGCAGGCTCTCCGCAGGACTCACCTCTCACAGCAAGTGTGCAGTAGCCCACACGCGGCTCCTCATGGGAAATTTCAGAACTTCCAGATGAAGTGAAAACCCTAATACTGTTGGGTAGGTGGAGTGGGTAACGTTTAAAGGGATGAGAACTGGACCGTGGTGCAGTGACTCATGCCTGTAATCCCAGCACTTTGGGAGGCCATCGTGGGAGGATCACTTGAGGCCAGGAGTTTGAGACAAGCCTGGGCAATATAGTGAGACCCCATCTCCACCAAAAAATTAAAAATTAACCAGCTGTGGTGTCACATGTCTGCAATCCCAGCTTCTCAGGAGGCTGAGGCAGGAGGATCGCTTAAGCCCAGGACTTTGAGATTATAGTGCACTATGATCATGCCACTGCACTCCAGCCTGAACAACAGAGCTAGACCTTGTCAAAATAAAGTTAATTTAATTAACAAATTAAATTAAGTGATGAGAACTGGAGTGGCATCAGGTGCTCAAAAGCTAACACTCCCAGCACTTCCGAAGGTAGAGGCAGGAGAAATGGTTGAGCCCAGGAGTTCAAGACCAGCCTGGGCAAGATGACAAAAACTCCAACTCTAAAAAGAAAAACAAAATTAGCCAGGAACAGTGGCACATGTGCCTGTAGTCCCAGCTACCTGGGAGGCTAAGGTAGGAGTATCCCCTGAGCCTAGGAGTTTGAGGCTGCAGTGAGCTGTGATCACACCCCTGCACTCCAGCACCTGGGTGAAAAAGCAAGATCCTGACTCTATTAAAAAAAAAAAAAAAAAAAAGCTAACACATCCTGGAGATTAAAGGAGCAAATCCTTTAAAATTCTGTGGGAAATTCATTTTCCAACTATATTCTTATTCCCAGTCTTACCATTCAACAAGAAAGAGAGCATAGCAAAGTCATTTTTAGACATGCAAAAATTAGAAAACATTTTGTTCCAGTTGTCTATTGTTGTGTAACAAACTACACCCAAACTTAGCAGCAACCCTTTTATCACATCTTATGATTTCGTGAGCCAGGAACCCTGATATGGCTCATCCTGGTGATTTATCTGTTCTATATGGCATCGACGGAGGTCCTCGGTGGCTTTCAGGCCTAGCATCCCTCACAGGCCTGGGAAGTTGGGAGGATAGCTAGAAGGCTGGACCCAGCTGGGACACTATGACCTCTCCAATACGGCAGGTTCACCTGGAACTCTATGGTTCTCCTGCATGGCTGGCTCAACTGGGACCCCATGGCCTCTCTAACATGGCAGGGTCAACTGGGACTCCATGGCCTCTTCAACAATGCAGGCTCAGCTGGGACCGTATGGCCTCTCCATTATGGTGTTTCAACTGGGACCCCATGGCCTCTCCAACATTACAAGCTTAACTGGAACTCCAAAGTCTCTCCACCATGGTGAGCTCAGCTGGAACCCCTGGCTTTCCAACATGGTGGGCTTAACTGCCACCTCATGGCTCTTTAACCTGGTGAGCTCAACTGGGTCCCTGTGTGGCCCTCCAATATGGCAGATACACAGCTCCAAGAGTAAGTGTTCCAGCAAGAAAGGCAGAAGCAGCATGGCCTTGCATGACCTACCCTCAGAAGTCTCTTAATGTTACTTCCACCGTACTTTATTAGTTGAAGCAGTCACAAGTTTCAGACTCAAGAGGAAGGACATAGACCCACCTCTCAATGACAGAAGAACCCACAAATGTGCAGCCATGTTTCAAACCTGCCACGTCTACCATTCATGTGCTTCTTAAGAGGTTCCTTGAGGATGTGCTCAAGCAGAATAAGGTAGTAAACCAAGGAAAAGGAAGACATGGACCAGGAAACATGGATCCTACTAGTGGATCCTACTAGGACAGTCTTGGGAAGTCCCAGGCTGACCAACTCACTGTGGGCCAGAGAGCACCCACTCCGGGTGGGAGAAAGAGAAAGAGCTCCAAGAAGGAGTTCAATACAAAACAAAAGCAAAAACAGTTAGAGGCTAGACGGGTTATTGATGAAATGAAAGAAGATGGGAAAGGAATTAAGCATGTAAATAGAGAGAATTCTGCAGTGAAAACATGAGGCAAATTATGACTATAATAAAAAAAAAATACGGGGTAGGGTCGGGCACAGTGGCTCATACCTGTAATCCCAGCAGTTTGGGAGGCCAAAGTGGGCAGATCATTTGAGCTCAGGAATTTGAGACCAGCCTGGGCAACGTGGGGAAACCAGGTCTCTACAAAAAATACAAAAATCAGCTGAGCATGGTGGTGCACACCCATAGTGCCAGCAACTTGGGAGGCTAAAGTGGGAGAATCGCTTGAGCCCAGGAAGTCAAGGCTGCAGTGAGCCATAATTGCACCACTGCAATCCAGCCTGGGTGACAGAGTGAGAGCTTGCCTCAAAAAAAAAAATGGGGGTAAACAAATGGAAGTGCACCACTTGGGTCTGCAATGAATATTTACATAGCCATAATATCTAAGCACCATATAACTCTTAAAAAAAATTAACTCTTTGGGGAGGGTGGAGGAGGAGAGGGGTGTAAAGAAAGAAATCTTCAGCCAACCAACCTGTAATACCCGAGATCAACAAACCAAGACAGAGCAACATAAACCTGTTGTCTAGAAACATGGTTAACCAAACAACAACAACAACAAACCCAGCTGAACATTTCACTCGGCTGCCTCTGAGGAACGGGCCTGGACAGAGGCTGGGGCAGGGGCTCCTTGTGTAATTATCAGCTTTTTGGAATTTTTGCACGCATGTACTGATTTGTAAAATGCTAAGTGTTTGACATTTAAAATGTGTTAAAATAAAGGGGTGTCTAAAGGGTCTCATTGGTTCCTTAGCATAATAGATTCTCTGGGCCAGACAGGACCTTAAAGATGCTCTCCTGGGAGGTCGCCAGCCTCACCAGCATCAGGGGACTGGACAGGGACTTCGGCGTGAGACCACTGGAGCTAACAAGGAGCCCATCTCTGCAATGCTGATGGCTGCTGAACCCACAGTGTGTGTCCTGATCAACCCCTGATGTTTGCTCAGATGGCCCCACATGGCTAGGAAGACCAGAGGTCAGAGAAAAAGGAGTGTAATTAATTAGCCATGAAGTGACCTATTGATCAGATGCTTGCTGCCTGCGGGACAGATAGCCAGATCAGGCTGAGCCATCATTCACTCTGAAAGCAGGAGTCTGGTCCCTAAGCCTTGGGCCACTTCTCTCCTGGCTTTGCTGCCTGCATAACCTGGCCAGTTCACTGTCACTTTTGGTCGGGGAGTGGGTGTGAGTTACCCCCATCTGTCCTGGGGCCCCAGGGCTGGCTGTTCCCAGAAAGCCTGATTTATTCTGCTGAGATGTGAAGCCTCCATTCCCTTGTATTTAAAGCCTGCAACTGACCTGGCCCCCAGAAGCCATTTTCCTCCATAGCTTCAAATGTCACTGCCAGTTCATTTGACAATATTTGTTGCCTCTTCTCAGCACGGGGCTGGCACAGGGGTCCCAGGGGGGCTCAGGATTGCCCCCAAGCTGGGGAAATAGGCATGGTCTTGATCATTTAGGCCCTGCTATCTGCCCCGAGATAGAGGAGCTGAAAGGGCAGGGGCTGAAATGGCAGAGGCTGGGCTGGGGGTGGGAGACAGGCCCTCTCAGATGCCATGGGTGCAGTAGGAATTGGCAAAACCTCTGGGGGACAATTTGACAACAGTATACATTTTAAACACCCATACCCTTTGCCCAGCAGGTGTTTCTGTAAAAGCATCCTACAGACAGACTCCCACGGGCACACAAAGGCATCACCAAAACATGCCAGCAATGTCTGGAAACAAGCTTAGTGCCCATCCACAAATGATGCCATAGCTGTGCCATGCATACCCTGCAGGAACTAAAACAGACAAGGCTGATGGGTAGAGCTGTGGAACTCACTCCAGAATAAGCTGTTAAGTCTGGTAAACAGGATGAGGAGGTGTCTGTACAGGAAACTACCATTTGTGTAAAAAGGTAGGAGATATATGTGCAAATGAGCTTTTGTATGCACAGAACCTTCTAGAATAACACACAAGAAATAAGACATTGATAGATACAGACAGGGGTGGGAAGGTGGTTTACTTCTCAGTGTACATCCACTTGAACTGTCTGGCCTTTTAACGTGCACATAAAATTTTTTAAAAATAAGTGTTGGTGAGGATGTGGAGAAATTGGAACCCTTGTGCACTGCCAGTAGGAATGTAAAATGCTGCGGCCACTGTGGAAACTAGTTTGGCGGTTCCTCAAAAACTTAAATTAGTATTACCATATGTTCCAGCAATTCCACTTTGGGTGTATTCCCAAAAGAATTGAAAGCAGAGACTCAAACAGATTTGTACACCAGTATTCATAGCTGCATTATTTACAGCAGTCAAAAGGGAGAAGCCACCAAGCCTCCACCGACGGATGAACAATCAACAAAATGCGCCTGTCCATGCAATGGAATATGATTCAGCCTTAAAAGGGAATGAAATTCTGACACATGCTACAACATGGATGAAACTTAAGCCAGATACAAAAGGACAGATATTATATGATTCCACTTGTATGAAGTACGCAGAGTAGTCAAATTCAGAGAGATAGAAAGCAAATGGTGGGTGTCAGGGGCTGGGGAGGAGGAATGGGGAGCTGTTGTTTAATGGACATGGGGTTTGCAAGATGAAAAGACTTCTGTGGACAGACAGTGGTGTGGCTGCACAACAATGTGAATGTATTTAATGCCACTGAATTATGTATTTCAAATGGTTAAGACGGTAAATGTTATGTTTTGTGTATTTTACTGCAGTAAAAAGTCTTTCGCTGATACATTTCCTGAGCAATTCTGGAGGCCAGCTAGGAGCTCCGCTCCAGGGAAGCCTCCTGCCTGAGGCAGCCCAGTCTCCATGGCAGAAGGATGGCTGCCTTCTTCCCTCAAAGCCAAGACTCATGATTCTGGGAACCCATAGCTTCCACCACAGAAAAGCCGCTGCTCCTTCCGTGAGGCCTAAGACCTGGCCACTTACACATTTGCAGTGGAGTCCTCTGTTGTCCCTGAAGCAAGCCAGGGACAGCAGCTGTTGAGGACAAGCCACTGCCTGTACAACTGCAGAGCTGAGCACTATTCTGTCCCTCAGCACCCAGGAGTGCTGCCATGACCAGTGAGCCAGACAGGCATCGGCTCCCTGCTGACCCCATGGGCTTGCTGTGTCTGCACTCAACTGAGTCAGCACTCTTAACAGAGGCAACCGACACATCGGTGCATGTCAGCTTCTGCTCATCAGCCACTGGGGATCCAGAAGGGAAGAGGAGGCCCAGGCAGAGGGCAGAGATGGAGATCTGGTGTCCTTGTTCTGTAGATGGCAAATGCCTCTTATCTAAGCAGGATTCTGGAGTTGCCACATGTGTGGGCTCATGCCGCCATCACAGTTGCCCACGTAAGATTGGGGTAATTATTCCCATTTTACAAATGGAGAGACCAGGGTTTAGAAGGACGAGGTTGTCTGCCCAAGTGCACCAGCCGTGACTTCACAATCCCGGTCTTCCCAGTCACCTGGATGTCTTCCCAACATGCATTACTGAGCCAAAAGTGGCTAGAGAAACCTGCAAATGTGGTTTTCATTATCTCCCTTCTTAACTGAAGAGGTCCTTGAACCCTGTTTCAGCCTGCAGGTGACCACTGAACCAAGAAGGCTTCCTTCTCTGGGTCTTGAACAAGCTCCAAAGAAAAGGTCACCCAACCCCCAACCCCATGTGAATGGGCGGTTGATCTGCCAGGAGTCGGGGCTGTCCCCAAACGGAAGCCTTCTGGGGCAGGAACTGGCAGAGCCTTCTAGGACCCCGATTCCTAAGGTTGGCTGTGGAAGCTGTCCTAGGGGCCCAGGAGGGAGAGTGCAGCTCTAAAGGCGGGCTGCCCGTGACACCTGTCTGTGTGTCCCGGCCACCACCTCATTGCAGGCCTTTCCTGGGCCACTTTCTTGTCTCTAAATGAAGAAAAGCAACATCTCATCTCATCCTTAAAATGACTCCACTTTAAGGATTATGGTGTAGATTAAAAAAAAAAAAAAAAACAGCAATGTAGACTGAGCACAGGGGTTCATGCCTATAATCCCAGCATTTTGGGAGGCCAAGAGAGGCAGATCACCTGAGGTCAGGAGTTCAAGACCAGCCTGGCCAACATGGCAAAACCCCATCTCTTCTAAAAATATAAAAATTAGCCAGGCGTGGTGGTACACACCTGTAATCCCAGCTATTCCAGAGGCTGAGACAGGAGAATCACTTGAACCTGGGAGGCGGAGGTTGCAGTGAGCCGAGATTGCACCACTGCACTCCAGCCTGAGTGACACAGCAAGACTTTGTCTCAAGAAAATAAATAAATAAATAAATGTATATGAAATGCCTTACAATTGGGAGTAAAATATTCACATTTTAGGAAATCTTAATGATGTAAAACATCATATTAACAGATTGAAAAAAACATGATCATTTCAATAGATAGCAAAAAGAGATTTTGAGAAATTCAGCATACATTCTCAATTTTTAAAACTCTTAATAAAATAGAAAAACATGGATTCTTCCTTAGCATGATTTTAAAAACATATATTTAAAGGGCTTCCACCTCCAGCCATGTGAGAATATCTGTACTAGACTTGCCCTCCTGCTGTAAACACCTAGAAACTGTACAAATTATTTGAAACAATTGTTTTTAGACATTGGACAACAGGCACAGTCTCTGGACTGTGATCCCTGAAAGAAGGGAAGCAAACAGAATGGTCCAATGGCCGCCCCAGCTCTCTGCCTCAGTGCAGGTGCTAGGAGCCCAAGCACAGCAAGGACTGGCACCAGGGAAGGTGACGAGCTGGAGTCTGCAGGACAGAGCACAGAAGGGAAGACACAGAATGGGCAGACATGGAGCTGCCCGTTCTGCACAGTGGTCTGCCTGGGTCTGTTGCTGAATGCTAAGCTGTGTGTGCATAGGGCAAATTCTGCCAAGCTGGACAAAGAACTGCTAGGAACTTAAGCTGAAAACTTCCCATGGATCGTGCAGGGTTAGGAGACAAGCCAGAGAGGAAAGGCCACTCTCAACCCACTGTATTGGAGACAAAAAAAGAGCCTTGAAAGGGCCAACCCGATTCACAAGAAATGTAATGCCTGCCAGAACCAAGCCCAGCCCTGTGTAAAGAAAAACAAGGGCATGTAGCACTCACCACAATGGCCGTTCAAAAATAACCGGATGTCCAAAGGAGCAGGAAAGTGTGTGCCACTACCAGGAGAAAAATCAGTCCGTAGAAAAAGACTCAGGAATGCACAAATGATGGAATTAGGAAACAAGGACTTTAGAACAGCTATTGGCCAAGTGCAGTGGCTCAGACCTATAATCCCAGCACTTTGGAGGGCTGAAACAGGAGGATCACTTGAGGCTAGGAATTTGAGACCAGCCTGGGCAACAGAGCAAAACCCTATCTCTACAAAAAAAATTTAAAAATTGGCCAGACGCAGTGGCTCACACCTGTAATCCCAGCACTTTTAGAGGCTGATGCAGGTGGATCACGAGGTCAAGAGATCAAGACCATCCTGGCCAACACGGTGAAACCCCGTCTCTACTAAAAATACAAAAGTTAGCTGGGCATGGTGGTGTGTGCCTGTAATCCCAGCTACTCAGGAGGCTGAGGCAGGAGAATTGCTTGAACCCAGGAGGTGGAGGTTGCAGTGAGCCGAGATCTCACCACTGCACTCCAGCCTGGCGATAGAGCGAGACTCCGTCTCAAAAAAAAAAAAAAAAAAATTAAAAAAAATTAGCCAGGAGTGGTGGCATATAGTTGTAGTCCCAGCTCCTTGGGGATCTGAGGTGGGAGGATTGCTTTTGCCCAGGAGATTGAGGCTGCAGTGAGCCATGATCATGCCACTACATTCCAACCTGGGTAACAGAGTAATACCTTGTCTCAAAAACTAATAATAGCCGGGTGCGGTGGCTCACACCTGTAATCCCAGCACCTTGGGAGGCCGAGGCAGGTGGATCACGTGGTCAGGAGATCAAGACCATCCTGGCTAACACAGTGAAACCCCGTCTCTACTAAAAAAATACAAAAAATTAGCCAGGCGTGTTGGTGGGCACCTGTAGTCCTACCTCCTCGGGAGGCTGAAGCAGGAGAATGGCACGAACCTGGGAGACGGAGCTTGCAGTGAGCCAAGATTGTACCACTGCACTCCAGCCTGGGCAACAGAGTGAGACTCCGTCTCAAAAAATAACAATAATAATAATAATAAAATAAGAAGCTATTATACATATGCTCAATATGCTCAAGAATTTAAAGAAAAACATGAACATAATGAGGAGAAATATGGAAAATATAATCAAGAACCTAATGGAATTTCTAGAGGTGAAACATATAATAACTGCAACAAAAAATGTATTGACTGAGATTAACAGCATATCACACACTGACAAAGGAAAGATCAATGAACCTGAAAACAATGCAACAGAAACTGAACTGAAGCACTGGGAGAAAAATGCTGAAATAAAATGAACAGAACTGGAAATGTTACCTGTGAGATACTATCAAACGATACATGTATCACTAGGGTACCAGGAAGGAGACAAGAAACATATTAGAAGACAATCTTCTAAATTTGATGAAAATCATAGATGCGGAGCTCCAGGGAGCTCAAGGACCCTGTCTGAGAAGCAGGAAGCTTTGCCGCTCAGCATCCCCTCCTGGAAGAACTTGCCTAGAGGTTGTGGGGAGCGCAGGCTGCAGAACGCCCTCAGCCACCAGCTCCTCCCGGTCCCTCATCTGCAGAGAGAGCCACGGGCTAAAGGCCACACCTTCCCAGGCAGCCTGCATCAGATGACTGAGCAGGCAGGGAATGTAAAGATCTGGCCATTTCAGCTCAGCGCAGAACACGCTGATGGAAGGCCTTGCTCTGGAGTCCGCACCAGATGGACAGAGGTGGGCAGGCCTGACTGAGGTTGAACTCCACTGCCAAGCCTGCTTCTGCCTCCTCCTGTCACAAGTTTGAAACACCTAGTGCCCCAGACTCCACTCCTCCATCTGCCTCCAGGGAAGCCAGCCTGAGACAACTAGCAAAGGCACATCCTAATGAAATGGCTGAGAATGCAGGGTAAAGGGAAACAGAAGCAAGAATGGCCATGTCCTCAAAAACTCTGCAGGCCAGGAGACAATGAAACAGCATCTGCAAGAAAAAGCCGGGGATCTACCAATCTATATCCTGCAACCACAGAAGACAAAATAGAGACTTTTCCAAACAAACCAAAGCTAGAGATTTTGCCAGTGGCAGACCTGCAATGCTGGAAATGTTGATGGGAGTTCTTCACACCAAAGGTGAATGATACTGGATGAAAAGCCTGGAACTACAGGAGAGAATGAAGAGTTTGGGAAATGGAAAATGCATCATTCATATGAAAACCTTTTTCTCATTTTGAATCTCTTTGGAGCATAATCGGCTATGGAAGGTAAAACTGTTAACAATTTGTTGTTGGGGGCCAGGTGCGGTGGCTCACGCCTGTAATCCCAGCACTTTGGGAGGCCAAAGAGTTCAGGAGTTCAAGACTAGCCTGACCAACATGGTAAAACCCCATCTCTACTAAAAATACAAAAATTAGCCAGGCGTGGTGGCACGTGCCTGTAATCCCAGCTGCTTGGGAGGCTGAGGCAGAAGAATCTCTTGAACCCGAGAGGTGGAGTTTGCAGTGAACCGAGATCGTGCCACTGCACTCCAGCCTGGGTGACAGAGTGAGACCCCGTCTCAAAAAAGAGCAGGATGGCAGGTGTAAATACAGACATAAGGATACCTGCATTCAGTATAAATAATTGAGGCACTTGGAAAATCAGATATCAGACTGGACAAAAAAAGCAAGACTTACCTGTATGCTCTCTACCAGAAACTTACTTTAAATATAAAAACACAAATAAACTACAAAAAGATAGAAAAGGTATATCATGCAAGCACTAGTCATGTTTTCAAAAGCTGGAGTGCCTATATTCTTACCAGACAAAGTAGACTTCAGGGCAAATATTACCAGGGATAGAGATGTTTCATAATGATAAAGGTGTGAACTTATCACAAAGACATCATAATCCTAAATGTGCATCTACAAAGCTTCAAAATGCATGAAACAAAAACTGACAAACCCACAATTCTCATGCGTGATCCTCATGCAGAATTTAAAGGAAAAACAGGCAAATCCACAATTCTCATGCATGATTCCCACACTCCTCTGCCAATAAGGACACAGAAGATTTGAACACAGTCAGCCAATTTAACCATCTCATGCTTAACAATGGCAGAATGTCCATTCTTCTCAGCGCACATACAGCCACCATCAAAATAAACCATACACTGGACCACAAAACAAGTTCCATAAATGTTAAACGTTAAAAACAGGCAGAGTGGCCGGGCGCGGTGGCTCAAGCCTGTAATCCCAGCACTTTGGGAGGCCAAGGCGGGTGGATCACGAGGTCAGGAGATCGAGACCATCCTGGCTAACATGGTGAAACCCCGTCTCTACTAAAAATACAAAAAACTAGCCGGGCGTGGTGGCGGGCGCCTGTAGTCCCAGCTACTCGGAGGCTGAGGCGGGAGAATGGCGTGAACCCGGGAGGTGGAACTTGCAGTGAGCCGAGATTGCGCCACTGCACTGCAGCATGGGCGACAGAGCGAGACTCCGTCTCAAAAAAAAAAAAAAAAAAAAAAAAAAAACAGGCAGAGTATGTTCTCTAACTAAAACACAGTTTAAAAAGAAATCAATTTAACAGTTAGATATCTTTTAAATCCCTGACAATTGGAAATTGAACAAAGCACTTTTAATTCCCCATGGGTCAAAGAAGAGATGATAGGAGAAATTAGAAATGTTTTTAACTCTGTGAAAATAAAAACATAGCCTATCAAATTCATGAGAAGCAGCTAAATCAGTATTTAGAGTGAACTTTACAAGTTTAAATACTTATATCGTGGCAGGGTGCGGTGGCTCACACCTATAATCCCAGCACCTTGGGAGGTCGAGGCGGTTGGATCACGAGTCCAGGAGTTCGAGATCAGCCTGGCCAACAGGGTGAAACCCCTTCTCTACTAAAAATACAAAAATTAGCCGGGCATGGCAGCACATGCCTGCAACCCCAGCTACTCAGGAGGCTAAGGCAGGAGAATCACTTGAAACCAGGAGGCAGAGGCTGCAGTGAACTGAGATCATGACACTGAACTCCAGCGTGGGCAACAGAGTTCAAATTCCGTCTCAAAATAAATAAATGCTTATATTAGAAAAGGGTCAGAAATTAGTGAAACCAGTTAATAAATTTAGAAAGATCATAAAATACAAGATCTGTCTACAAAGAAATGTATTTTTGTAAACTGGAAATGACCCATTGGTAAATGAAATTTAAAACTTATAGCCCTTAGGTGGAATCAAAAACACAAAAAATAATAAGGGATAAATTTAACAACAGAGTAAGAACTATTCACTGAAAACTGCAAGGTATTACTGAGAGTGATTTCTAAGGGCCTAAATAGAGAGACACACCATGTTCATGGACTGGAATGCTTGAACATGGGTGGGTGCGGGCAAAACAGTACTGGCCGAAGACGATGACTTTAGGGGCCAGATGCTGGGTACACGCATTATACAGTCCCTCTACTTCTATGTACATTTGAAAATTTCAGTAGAATAAAAGGAGCATAAAATATAGCCTCCACATCACATTGGGCACCTTCCCCTCCTCATAAGCACTCTCTACAGCTGCATAGACCGCCTCGTGGATTCGTGTGGGTTCTTGGAATCCAGCCACATTCAGAGAGGTGTGGGGCAGGGGATTGAGGTTCTCAGGCAGGCAACTCACCCTCTCTGTGCCTCGACTTCCTCATCTGTGACATAGAGCTGCCTCCTAGGGTTGTTGTCAGGACTCAAAAGGTCCTACACCAGAGCGCCTGGGCTGGCTCCTGGAGAGGGGAGCTGACGGTGCCATCGTCACCACCATCGCCCTCGTCGTGGTCATCCTCATGCTTGTTGTTTCGCTGCTTTCTGGTTTCCTGCACTTGCAAGTAACACCACAGCAAACTTCTTTACGTTTAAAGCTTTGCCTCCAATTCTGATGCTATTCTTAGCCTAAATCCTAAAATACTGGATTTCTCAAGCAAAGGGCAGTTAGGCACCCACAGCAGGCAAGAACAGGTGCTGGACCAGAGCCCGAGTGCCAGGACTGAATACACACGGCTGCTGCCGGAGAGCCAGCCTGCCCTCTATCCAGCCCCCTCCTGGGGCCAGCGCCACCTCGAAACCAGGCAGTGGCGACGGATGGACAGAGATAGGCCTAGGAGACACTTAGGCCTGGGGTCAGAGACGCAGGTGCCACAGGGGCCGAGCCGAGAAGGCAGTGCTGCATGCTCAGAGCAGCCTTGGCACGCCTGCGGCTGAGGTTCATGCAGCGGCAATTGCTCTACACCTGGGGCAGGCGTTGTTTCATCTGATCTTCAGAACTCTAAGAGGCCGTTCTAACAACAGTTCCAAGTCACAAGTGAGGAGATGGAGGCACAGAGAGATTACGTCCCTTGCCCAAGATGCACAGCTAGTCATTGCTGTAGCCAGGATTCAAACTCCGGGATCAGAGTTCTGACCCACCACGCTATGCCACGCTCATATGTTCATTGGAAACCATGCCTGGGTCTGTCCCAGGAGATCCCATTTCCAGGTTTCTGACCCCAAGATGGGATTGCCCAAGGCAAACATTCCTATTTTTATTATTATTATTATTATTATTATTATTTTAGACAGAGTCTCACTCTGCCCCCTAGGTTGGAGTGCAGTGGCGCAATCTCCACTCACTGCAACCTCCACCTCCTGGGTTCAAGCGATTCTCCTGCCTCAACCTCCCGAGTAGCTGGGATCACAGGCGCCCACCACCAATGCCCGGCTAATTTTTGTATTTTTAATAGAGACAGGGTTTCACCATGTTGGCCAGGCTGATCTCGAACTTTTAATCTCAAGTGATCCGCCTGCCTCAGCCTCCCAAAGTGCTGGGATTACAGGCATGAGCCACCCTGCCTGGCCAAACATTCCAATTTTTAAGTGTTAACAATTAATTCTTACAAATTTAATACTACACAGCCCTCTTGCCACGTTTGGCCCACGGGGCATCAGTTTGCAACCCTTGGAAGATGAAGTGAGGGAGAGGAAGGAAGTGCAGGCTCCTTCCCAGGGAGGGGGGACACAGAAAAAGGGGTAGGACGCCCCATTTGTTTGCATTTCTGTACACTAAGCAAACCTAGAAAGGAATGAGGCATCCCCTGTTACTGGGTCAGGAAACAAGGATCACAAACGCCAGAAAAAAGAAAAAAAAAAAAACACCTGGGCACAGCCTGGGCTTTCTGCCCTCTGGCAATGGGGATTGGGGTTGAAGGGCAGAGGACTGATGCTGTCACTGTGATTCCCAGGTGCACTGAGGGGAGGGGCACCTCTTGGCGACCCTCTAAGAAGCAGCCCACCCAAATTGCTGCCTGCTGCAAGGGCCAAATGATGGAACCAGAGGGACTGGGGCTTTACCCTTTAACACAACAAAACAGAGCCCAGCCTGCTGAGGAGTGTTACACACCTGCTGAGAAACCCAGCCATGCCTGGCCCTCCTCTCAGGCAGACACAGTCCCCAGCCCTTGCTGTACACACGATGCCAGCCTTGGGGCCATCGAGCCTCTGTGATAAATACAAGTGGAAGAAAGGAGCTGAGGGCACCTCATCACCAGCTGGGAGGCAGGCGGGTGGAGAGGCCCCCAGGCAGTTCAGCTGATGGCAGCTCAGGACAAAGACCCTCCTTCCCAGGCACTCCACCTCCTTTTCTGCCACCGCCCGCCCCCTGGGCATTTGGAAGAGGGGGTTGGGAAGCCCTCTTTGGGATGGAGCTGGGTGGGCAGGGAGCTTGCAGAAGGGCCGGGGAGGAGGTGGGAGGGGCTGAGGGAGGAATGAACGGGGTTGTGGCCCCTCAGGGAGCTCCGGATGGGTCCAGAACCAGGACCAGCCCTGACCTCTGGGGGAAGCCTGCCAACAGCAGGGCAACAAACCTTCCTTGAAGGGGGCGCCAGGTGGAGCATCCCCAGGGCCCGTTCAAAGCCAGGCCCCGGCTACCTTTGTCTGTTGCCTGGGCCATGGCAGGGGCCTCCTACTTTCCCTGGTTTCCCACACTGCAGCCAGAAGGAATCTTGGACGCTGCAGCAGGTCCCAGGGCTCCGGCTCCCAGAGGCCGAGGTCCCTAAGGAGGTGTGTGAGGCCCTCAGCACTCTGGCCCCACCTGACCCCACTCTCTGGATTCCTCCCATTGCTCCTCCGCTGCCATGCGTGGCTTAGCTGTTCTTTCTCTAGAGCCTTCTTCCCCCAGACATCCCAATGCCAGTTCCTGCACCTCTTCCAAGTCCTTCCCCCTTCTCGGGGCCATTCCTCACGGGTGCGCCCAGGATTCAACGCTGCAGGTCCTCTCCCTCCCGCTGGTGTATTCTTCTCCATAGCAGGGTCCATCCCCTGCCCACACAGTGACTGCCTTCCAGAGTGCCCGGTAGCTATTTCAGGCTGTTCCTAGCGGTTTCCCTGGGGAAGGAGGGCCCAGACCTGCCCAGCCTCTGGCTGGGTCCCTGCTCCCTGCCTGTCGAAGCTCCACCCACGGATCCTATGATCAGTCTCACCAGGCTCCTCATGGGGCGGAGTTCTCACGCAGTGCTGTCCAGGAAAGCCGAATCCCAGCCACGTCTGCGACTTTAAAGTATGCAGTAGCCACATTTTTAAAAGTAAAAGGAAATGAGTGCAATTAATTTATATTAATTATAGTTAATTTACATACTTATATCTTATAAATAATATACTTTATCTGACTCAATATAACCAAAATATTGTCATTTGAACCCATAACCAATATAAATATATAAGCATATAATAAATACATAAAATATATAAATACGATGGGATATCATGCATTCTCTTTTTCATACTAAGTCCCTGAAATCCAGTGTGTATTTTACACTCACAGCACATCTCACTTCAGATAAACCACATCTCAAGAGCTCAGTCCCCTGTGAACCAACACTCACATTGTCCCCAGTTCCCCGCTAAACAATGCAGCAGTGACATGTTCACACATGCCTCCTGGAAGACTAGGATGTGAATTTGTTTCTCTCCTGGGTACGTCTCCAGGGCAGTGGCGGCTGGCTCAGACTTAATTGGCCATGGCTTGCCAGCTCCCTCTGTAGGACGGCTGCACTGGCCACACTCGCCCTCAGGACATATGGGTCCCACTGGCTCCACACCCTTCCACTTTCTGCATTACCCACCTTTCTAATGTTTGTCAATAGGATGGCTGTAAAATGACACCTCCTTGTTATTTTGATTTGCATTTCTCTAATTGCTAATGAGTTTGGGCTGAGCTACCTTTGAAAGAATTTGTCCAGCCTAAATGAACATCAATAACAGATTAGCTAAACAAGTCACGTTGTCCTATTTCACAGACTATTGTAGACCTGCTAAAAAGAATGGAAAAAGGCTGGGTGCGGTGGCTCACGCCTGTAACCCCAGTGCTTTGGGAAGCCAAGACGGGCAGATGACTTGAGCCCAGGAGTTCACGACCAGCCTGGGCAAGGGCGAAACCTCGTCTCTACAAAAATACAAAAACTAGCCCAGTACGGTGACACGTGCCTGTAGTTCCAGCTACTTGGGAGACCAAGGCAGGACCACACCCAGTACCACCCACTCTGCCAGGCACTCACTGTGTGACCTTGGTCCTCCCTGTGCCTCAGTTTCTTCCTCTGCAAAACAAAAAAGGGATGAGGAGAGTGTCTCACAGATTGTTGTGGAGAAGATGCATTTGGAGATGCACAGAGAGCAGCATCCAGTCACCTGCGTGCCCCAGCTCGGCTCCGACACCAGCACTCGCTCCTCTTTGCCACACACCTTTGCTGTGCATCTACCGAATTCCAGGCACAGATCCAGAGTCTCTCGGAACACAGAGGTGAAGTGCAAAGAAAAATAATCATCATCATATGATTATTAACCCCAGAGAAAAGAAAATGCTACATAGGAGACGGAAAGTAACCACAGATTACCACATGGCGCAGCTGTGCCTTGTGTTTACACTGGTTTATGATCATATAAACTCTGAGCCAGAATTAATAACTAAAAGGAGAGAGGGACCAGGACAAGGGAGGGCCAAGAACAAACTATCCTCAGGAAGCAGAGGCCCTCCATGCTCCTAAGGCCAGCGGCTTCCCTCAGTTGTGACAGGAACATTTCTTGGCCTCCTGAGCCACTGAGGGCAACGCTGGGTGGCCCGCTGTTTGGGTGCTGACGGCTGTCCAGTTCAGGGGCATCTGAGCCAGCAGCCCTTGGAGCCCAGCCTCACATACCATAGGCCCAAGAAAGAAGGCTTGTGCAATACCACACCTGGAGCTGGAGCAGAACCAGATGCAAACCCACCCTGCCTCCAGGTCTGGTCCTCTTTCCCCCGGCCTGCTCAGAGGGCCAGGGAGGCTGGGGACCTCAGGATATCCCTTCTGTGTCAGGATCTTTTTTTTTTTTTTTTGAGACAGGGTCTCACTCTGTCACCCTCACCCACACTGGAGTGCAGTGGCATGATCTCAGCTCACTGCAGCCTCTGCCGCCTGGGTTCAAGTGGTTCTTGTGCTTCAGCCTTCTAAGTAGCTGGGATTACAGGCGTGTACCATCACACTGGCTAATTTTTTGTATTTTTTAGTAGAGACAGGGTTTCATCATGTTGACCAGGCCGGTCTCAAACTCCTGAACTCAAGTGATCGGCCCACCTTAGCCTCCCAAAGTGCAGGGATTACAGGTGTAAGTGCCGGAATCTTGCACAGCAGAGAGTGGGACTGGTGAAATACGCGCTGGTGCACACACACAGTGGAATGCGTGCCTGCCTACAGACAGTAAAGCAAAGCTAGCTGAGTTCCTTTGGAACCTGTTGCCCCATCTGTAAAATGAGGCTGTGCTAGTGCTTGTGGGCTGCGTGAGGGTCCCCTGCATTAATACAGATAAAGCACCTCATTACCATCCTCCTCCCCTCCGCTGAGGAGAGACAGCCTCCATGGTGCAATGCCCAATGCCAAAGGCATGTGAAGAACTCAGCTCACACCCTGGCTCTGCTGGTTGGATGTGGACAAGGCCCTGAACACACACATCCATGTGTGAATGTATGAGGGGGCGCTATATGGATGAGTGTGTGCGCATTGTGTGTGGCAGATGCGCATTGTGTGTGGCAGGTGTGTGTACGTGTGTATGTATAGTTGTGGGTATGTATCGGTGACAATCATAATCTCCCATGACACAATCCCAGATGCCATGACCTCAAGTGTTGAAATCCTGAAAGATCAAAACTCCAGATGTTGAAATCCTGAAAGTCAGATTCTAGGAAAAGGATTAGTGCATTTCCAGTTGTAGGCAGGATGATTGCATCATGTTAGTTGCATGTTGGGTGGAACTATTACCTTGTTATCTTTGTTTGGAAATTCAGTGTGGTTTAAGGAGATGTGTTTGGGTGCCAAGTCGACATACCTGGCTCTGCTGGAGACTTGAGAAACCTGGTAAGCATTATTTTGGGGTGTCTGTGAGGGCGTTTCCAGGGGAGACTAGTGTGTGAGTTTGAGTAGATCAGGGGAAAGATCTGCTTTCAGTGTAAACAGGCACATGTATTTATTGCTCAGATAAATCCCCCTTTTAAAAATGTAAATAAACGCGTTTTAGAGAATTCTAAAATTATTTTTTCCAGAATTATGTTTTGGGGATGTTTATCTTTTGAAATTTTGATTTTCAAGATTCTATACTCCAGGGATTTTGATGTTTCAGGATTTCAGCATTCAGGATTATAGAATTTGGGACTATGTCTTTTGGGATTATGGCCCAAACTGGTATGCACACGTGTGTGTGTTCATGCGTGTGCATATATTGTGTGTGTGTGTGTGTGTGAATGGGGTATATGTACATATGTGTGTATATGAGCTTGTGTGTGTGTTGTTAGGGTAAATATAAATCTATAGAGAAAAAATTTTGAATTTTTTTCTGCTGCAAAAAAAGGGAACAAGGCACCCCTCCCCACTTCGTACTTCCTTTAATAAAGCTGAAATTGTAAATGCTATCTCTGTCTCCTCGAGGTGTATGTAAATTTATTTTATTGTATTCTTATTATCGCAGTAAAGAAATAGTTTATGGCCCGAGGCCGGCTACCCTGGAGATGGGGTTGTCACTCAATCTCGCTGAGGAGTTGGGGGAGGGCTTTCAAGGGTTTTGGAGCAGGCCGAAGTGTGGAGATCGCTGATTGGTTGGGGATGAAATCGTAGGCGTGGGAAACCTCCCTGAGTCCTCCTCAGTCTGGGATCCGCTGACCCGTTTTGCATCCCCGGGCTCCTTCTCTCCGCCGTGGAAACAGCCAGGAGGTGGCGCCGGATCTCCCCCAGCCTCAGGAGTGTGAGGCCCAGGTGCTCGCTCCAGGAGGTAAACTTCTTTTTTTTTTTTTTTTTTTGAGACGGAGTCTCGCTCTGTCGCCCAGGTTGGAGAGCAGTGGCCGGATCTCAGCTCACTGCAAGCTCCGCCTCCCGGGTTTACGCCATTCTCCTGCCTCAGCCTCCCGAGTAGCTGGGACTACAGGCGCCCGCCACCTCGCCCAGCTAGTTTTTTGTATTTTTTAGTAGAGACGGGGTTTCACCGTGTTAGCCAGGATGGTCTCGATCTCCTGACCTGGTGATCCGCCCGTCTCGGCCTCCCAAAGTGCTGGGATTGCAGGCTTGAGCCACCGCGCCCGGCCTAGGAGGTAAACTTCTTGCTTGTCAAAAGACAGGAGACGTTTGGGAAGTTAGCACGTATGGAGTGGCTGGTATCTGCCAGGCTATGAAAGCTCTTTTTCTCTGCAATCTCCTTAGCCGACTGTCTGTGATGCACACTGCAGTCTAGTTGTAGCAAAACTAACTTCCTGTTACCTTTGTGGAGAGGTTTTCTGGGTTGACAGATTTTGTTTTTAATCATTTCCCCAATGATGTGTGTGTGTTTAAAACATGTGTCTATGGCGGCAGTGGGAGCGGGAGGGTATCCTAAAAAGCCGGTTCAGTGCACACCCCTAGGACTGGTGGAACTAACTGAAGCTGGAATCGGGGATGGGAGGGACAAACCAGTTTTTTCCTATACACTCTGTGTAGCAACAGAACTAAGCACGTACGTGTGCCTTGCATCACAGTTTACTCAGCAACGAGCTGCATCTATGACTGTGGTCCCATAAGATGATAATGGGATCGGACGCGGTGGCTCACTCCTGTAATCCCAGCACTTTGGGAGGCTGAGGCGGGTGAATCACCTGAGGTCAGGAGTTCAAGATCAGCCTGGTCAACATGGCAAAACCCCGTCTCTACTGAAAATGCAAAAATTAGCTGGGTGTGGTGGCGTGTGTCTATAGTCCCAGCTACTCGGAGACTGAGGCTGGAGAATCGCTTAAACCGGGGAAACGGAGGACGCAGTGAACCGAGATCGCGCCACTGCACTCCAGCCTGGGCAACAGAGTGAGACTCGGTCTCAAAAAAAAAAAAAAAAAAAGGACCCAAAAATCCCCCTCACCTAATGAGGTCACATCAGCTATGACGTCATCGCACACGCATTCCTCTCTGTGTGTGGCGATGCTGGTGTACACAAACCCACTGCACTGCCAGTCGGATGAAAGCCCAGGACATGCGATCATGTACATAATGTAATACTTGATCCTATTAATAAACAACCGTGTTACTGTCAGAGGCATTCAAACCAGCGCAACTCCATCTTGAGTACGGACTGGGTAAAATAAGGCTGAGACCTACTGCGCTGCCTTCCCAGACGGTTAAGGCATTCTAAGTCACAGGATAAATTAGGAGGTCGGCACAAGATACAGGTCATAAAAACCTTGCTGATAAAACCGGTTGCAGTAAAGAAGTTGGCCAAAACTCACCAAAACCAAGATGGTCATGAGAGTGACCTCTGTTCGTCCTCGCTGCTACACTCCCACCAGTGCCATGACAGTTTACAGATGCCATGGCAACGTCAGGAAGTTATCCTACATGGTCTGAAGGGGGAGACAAGAATAATCCATCCCTTGTATACCATATCATCAAGAAATACCATAAAAATGGGCAACTAGCAGCCCTCAGGGCTACTCTGCCTACGGAGTGGCCATTCTTTATTTCTTCGCTTCTCCGACAAACTTGATTTCACTTTACTCTACGGATTCGCCTCGAATTCTTTCTTGCCGGAGATCCAAGAATCCTCACTTGGCGTCTGGATCATGACCCCTTTCCAGTAACATTACTGGTTTATGTATTTACTATATTTTACTTTTTAATCGTTATTTTAGAGCATACTCCTTCTACTTATTAAAAAAAGTTAGCGATAAAACAGCCTCAGGCAGGTTCTTCAGAAGGGATTCCAGATGAAGGCATTGTCATCACAGGAGGTGATGGCTCCATTGGCGTTACTGTCCTTGAAGACCTTCCAGTGGGACAGGAGTTGGACGTGGAAGGTAATGATATCACTGATCCTGACCCTGTGTAGTAGGTCTCAGCTAATGCGTGCGTTTGTGTCTTAGTTTTTGACAAAAATGTTTAAGAAGTAAACAAACAAAAAAATTAGTAGAAAAAGGTTTATAAAATAAGAATATAAGGAAAAAATACTTGTGTACGATTGTACAATGTGTTTGTGTTTTAAGTTAAGTGTTATTACAAAAGAGTTGAAAGTGGCCGGGCGCGTAGGCTCACGCCTGTAATCCCAACACTTTGGGAGGCTGAGGCGGGCAGATCACAGGTTCAGGAGTTCAAGACCAGCCTGGACAACATGGTGAAACCCCATCTTTACTAAAAATACAAAAATTAGCCGGGTGTAGTGGCGCACACCTGTAATCCCACCTAGTCAGGAGGCTGAGGAAGGAGAATTGCTTGAACCCTGGAGGTGGAGGTTGCAGTGAGCCGAGATTGCACCACTATACTCCAGCCTGGGCGACAGAGCAAGACTCCGCCTCAAAAAAAAAAAAAAAAATAGTTGAAAGTTAAAAAATTTGAAAAGTTTCTGAAGTAAAAATGTTACAGTAAGCTAAGCACAATTTGTTATTGAAGAAAGAAAATATATTTTATAAATTTGTGTAGCCTAAGTATACACATTTATGAAGTCTGCAGCAGTGCACAGTACTGCCTTAGGCCTTCACGTTCACTTACCACTCACTCACCGACTCACCAGAGCAACTTCTAGTCCCACAACCTCCATCCCTGGTGAGTGCCCTTTACAGGGGTACCTTTTTACAATTTTTTTTTTTTTTGAGACAGTCTCACTCTGTCACCCAGGCTACAATGCAACGGCACCATCTCGGCTCACTGGAACCTCCACCTCCTGGGTTCAAGTGATTCTCCTGCCTCAGTCACCCAAGCAGCTGGGATTACAGGCACTCACCACCATGCCTGGCTAATTTTTGTATTTTTAGTAGAGAACATGTTGGCCAGGCTGGTCTTGAACTCCTGACCTTAGGTGATCCACCCGCCTCAGCCTCTCAAAGTGCTGGGATTACAGGCGTGAGCCACCATGCCCAGCCGGGATTCTTAATTTTAAAAAACTGAGTTCCTTCCAGTTTATATATTAGGCACAGGAATCCCAATCCAAAGGAAATAACACTGCAGCACCAACTGGCTGACTTCAGATAAGTAATGGGGTACATTTTACTTGAGTAAAGGATGGGATTGGGTTAGAGGCCTCTCCTCAGTAAAAGTCCCTCTTGGTTAAAAATGGATTAAAGATGACAGGGTCCAAGTGAGGGCAAGCTTTGCCAGTTCAATATTGGGTGCTAAACAGAGTGGCTAATGTCTATGTTTTGTGACTCATATTTTCCTCTGGCCAGAATGAAAAATGTTAATTGGGTTACTCCATGCAACCCCTTGAGCAGCAACTTGCAAAATTGAGAGGCTTTTGCTTGTGGTTCCATAAAACAAAAAAAGATGACTTTCCTTTATGATGTGGCTTGGCCCCCAGGGCTATAGTGGCAAGCAGATCACTAGAGTCACTTAGGGAAAGGGAACTCAGGAGACTGGCATGCCAGCAAAAGGGTAAGAATTTATTACCAGTCGGACTCTGGCCTTTCTCTCTTTGTGAAAACTGGTTAAATAAATGGTAAAAATCACTGTTTATCTCCTCTCTAAAGTTTTGATTAATACAAAAAAGAATTCTGAGGGTGGTCTTAAGCCGTAGTGAACCTGGTGTGCTTTTTTTTTTTTTTTAATTCAATTTTTTCCAGCTTTTGGTGTGCTTTATGTGTCTTTCTGTATTGTTCTGTCATGAAAGGGAGTACCTTAGGATAAAGCATGTGTCTAGGACCCCATAAACCCACTGTTCAAGATGGCCCAGAAGACTGGTCAGTCACGTCCTTGGGAGCCTGACCTTATACCATGTGGCCGTGCTTTCCCTTTTCGCAATGGAGGCCCAGGTTCAGGGTTCAATTCCCTTAGGAAATGAGTACTTTCTGGTTTGATGTCTGTGTAATCTTTGCCATTTGTTGATTCCCTTCCCCTCCACGAACGATCTTAAATTTTCCTTTCTCTGAGCACAGAAATATTATGCATTTGGCCTAGGCAAGGTTGCATAATAAAAGATTTAAAAGGACTTTTTAAAAAGAGCACTGTAGTTAAAAGTCAGCTTAATTAAAGCTGGATATTAAAGCTCTAACAGCCTGGGACTCCTTGGGAAAAACAGGAGGCTCCAGAGACCTGTTTTGGAAAAAAATCTGTTTTCCTCATGGAACCCCAGGAATTGGAAATGGATCGATCCCCCTCAAAATCTAAGGCTCTGTTCTTTTTAGGATCCAGGATCTGGTATAAAAATGGAATCTGTTTTTCCCTTCCAACTGTGCCTGCTTATTAGGCCCTAGAAATTGCAGGCTTTCCTGGCCCTGTTCTTCCATCCTAGGACTCCACTCTAAAGTCAGTAATCCAACTTCAAAAACTTAAAAATTGGCCGGGCATGGGGGGTTATGCCTGTAATCCCAGCACTTTGGGAGGCTGAGGCAGGTGGATCACAAGGTCAGGAGTTTGAGACCAGCCTGGCTAACATGGTGGAACCCTGTCTCTACTAAAAATACAAAAAATTAGCCTGGCATGGTGGTACACGCCTGTAATCCCAGCTACTTAGGAGGCTGAGGCAGGACAATCTCTTGAATCCAGGAGGCAGAGGTTGCAGTGAGCCAAGATTGTGCCATTGCACTCCAGGCTGGGTGACAGAGCAAGACTCTGTCTCAAGACAAAACACACACACACACACAACTTAAAAATTGGCAAATGAGAAATCTTACAACTACTTTGTCTGTGTAGTTATATATGTGCTGTGTGCGTGATGTTTATATAAAAGAGTTCTAATTAATTGGCTTTAAGAAAAATAAGCACTTAAATATTTTGGCAGAAAAGTAAAAACTGTAATGTCTTAGTTCACATAACTTTAGTAATCTTGGGGGAAAAAAAACAGCTTTAGAGATTATTGGCAAAATAAAGACATTTGGTCTAAATTAGGCAGGTTAGATATTTGATTTGCTAAATGCTTTAAGGTCAAAAACTGCTTCTTAGGCTTTTGAAAATTATTCAGTTTACCTACTTTGGAGCATTAGATTCTAAATAAGGGCCAGGCCCATGGCTCATGCCAGTAATCCCAGCACTTTGGGAAGCCAAGGCAGGTGGATCACTTGAGGCTGGGAGTTCAAGACCAGCCTGGCCAACACGGCAAAACCCCGTCTCTATGAAAAATACAAAAATTAGCTGGGTGTGGTGGCATGTACCTGTAATCCCAGCTACTCAGGAGACTGAAGCAGAAAAATCACTTGAACCTGGGAGACAGAAGTTGCAGTGAGCCAAGATCAGACCACTGCACTCTAGCCTGGGTGATAGAGTGAGTGAGACTTTGTCTCAAAAAAAAAAAAAAAAAAAAAAAAAAAAAATTCCAAATAAGGCCTGGGGACAACCAGTAAAATAACTTGTTGTTTAAAAAAAGGAACATTTAGGACAAGTCAGACAAGTCAGAAGGTCCATATATGTTGTAGATGGTTTGTGTACATTGTGAAAGGATTTGTGAAAGGGAATTTATGCACCAAAAGTAAAAGTTGCTAAGAGTTACCATTATAACATGTGATTGAGACTACTGAAGAAATAGTTTTACATGCAAGGTATGTGAGGAGAATGAAATGTGTATTTGGTAAAAGATTCTAAGAAGGCATGGAATGTAAATTTTTGCGTAGTTTAGAGAGCTAAAGGATTGTTTTAGATAAGAATAAGCTAAAGGTTGAACAAGTTGTGGAAGGTTTGTAAAAATTAATGTTGTTAAAAAAATGATGAACATATTGACTAAATTTAAAGGAGTATTTTCCATAAATTGAACATCAAAATAAAGGCACAAACAGGGTTTCCTTAAATCACTGATCTGCTCTGCTTTTTTTTTTTTTTTTTTTTTTTTTTTGAGACAGAGTTTTACTCTTGTTGCCGAGGCTGGAGTGCAATGCCGAGATCTGGGCTCACCACAACCTCTGCCTCCTGGGTTCAAGCAATTGTCCTGCTTTAGCCTCCCAAGTAGCTGGGATTACAGGCATGTGCCACCGCACCCAGCTAATTTTGTATTTTTAGTAGCGACGGGGTTTCTCCACGTTGGTCAACCGGGTCTCGAACTCCCAACCTCAGGTGATTTGCCCACCTCAGCCTCCCAAAGTGCTGGGATTATAGGCGTGAGCCACAGTGCCCTGCCTGATCTGCTCTTTAACAAAAATTTGTAAAGGGTTACAAAAGGTTTATGATAATCTCATCTTATGGTCAAACTGATTAAGATTGGAAAGATTTGTCTATAAGGTTTTATTTTTAAAAATGGGGTTAACATTCATAGTACACTAATGCAAGAGTGAAGTTTAGCTTTCTCTCTTGAACAAGATTTTCATGAATATTAACAGATAATGAAAGCTTTTTATTTGCCTTTAAACTACTGAATAAAAGAAAGGAAAGACAAGAGACAGATTGTTTGGAAAGCTAAGTCTTCCCTCTATCAATGAGTAAAGGTTTTGCCTTTAAAAAAATATTTGAATCATCATTGTGGCTAAATGAATGACTTATGGAAACCTGGAATTCTATTTCATAATATCAAGTGTTTTAAACCTTTAACATATTTGATAGCCTTCCCAAAATCAAATTTCAGCTTCAAAATGGTCTTTTCTGACCTCTAGCTTTAAGAGGTTATAGAAGGCCCCTGAAGCATCCAAAAGAGAGGTAAACAGGATTATTTGATATGTTTCATTACATGGGAAACACTGTCAAAAATTTTTAAAAAATCTTTAATCTACTTCAGTTTATATTTTAGTGAATGATATTAATATATGTTCCAAAATTATATGGGATTTCTAAAATTCTAATATGTTTTAGTATATGTTATCATTAATAATTATGGTTATATTAAGTTATTAAGCCACAGAAATATCCAAATTTCCTTGTCAATTGTGTTTTTAACTATAACCATTTGGCCGGGCAGGGTGACTCATGCCTGTAATCTCAGCATTTTGGGAGACTGAGGCAGGCAGATCACCTAAAGTCAGGAGTTCAAGACCAGCCTGGCCAATATGGTGAAACCGTCTCTACTAAAAATACAAAAATTAGCGGGTGGTGGTGTCACGCACCTGTAATCTCAGCTACTCAGGAGGTTGAGCCAGGAAAATTGCTTGAACCTGGGAGACGGAGGTTGCAGTGAGCCAAGATTGTGCCACTGTACTCCAGCCTGGGCAACAGAGTGAGACTCTGTCTCAAAAAACAAACAAAAAAAAAAAACAAAAAACTGTAACTATTTAAATTCTCTTCCACAGTTAATTGCTTAATGTTAATACTGATGCAGTTTCTGAAAACTTCACAAGCTTGCAGAATCCTAGAATGTGGTGTCTTTTAGGACGTCCATGAAACCCTAAAAAATACTCTTGCATACAGGTTTCTAATAAATTTAGAATCATATCATTTGTACTGGGTAAGAATTCCTGGAACTTTCATGAAAAGACTGAGTTATAAAACTGCTAACCCAAGTAGAACAAAAATTAATTAAATACCAAGAAAATACTTTGCCAGATTTTCATGCTAAATCAGCTAATACTGACATTGTTTAGACAGACAATTTGAAAGAACTCCATGGTCTAAGTCAAATGACCTATGATAACCCATTGGTTATCAGTGCTATGCACCTAATTTGGAAAAACAACTGGTATTCAAGAGGATATAAGTCGAACGTTAATTAAGCATGGACTCATGGAGAACCAGGACGGCTGCCTTGTCCTCCCTGAGTCCTTAAAGCTTTTGTTATTAAAAGTTCTGCATTCCATGACTCCTCATGGAAAAGATAAAATGACCCAAGTTGAATATATTGGTGTGGTGACTTATAAATTGCTAAGATAGTTTATAACCAATGTTTGGTCTCATATTTCTGAGATAACAATCAAAGCTTCAGGGACATTTGGTTACCTGATGATGGACCATTTAAACAGTTTATGAAAGGATTTCATTCCATTGTTTTTTTGTTTTGTTTTGTTTTTGTTTTTGTTTTGTTGTTTTTTTGTTTTGAGGTGGAGTCTCACTCTGTCACCCAGGCTGAAGTGCGGTGGCACAATCTCGGCTCACCGCAACCTCTGCCTCCCGGTTCAAGCGATTCTCCTGTCTCAGCCTCCCAAGTAGCTGGGATTACATGCTCCTGCCACCATGTCTGGCTAATTTTTGTATTTTTAGTAGAGACGAGGTTTCACCATCTTGGCCAGGCTGGTCTCAAACTCCTGACCTCAGGTGATCCACCCGCCTAGGCTTCCCAAAATGCTGGGATTACAGGCGTGAGCCATTGTGCCCAGCCATCCACTGTGATTTTTAATGCATGTTTTCTGGTTGTATAAAAGCTCTCCCATGCAAGAAGGCTGATGTTATAACACTAAGTTATTATGCTACAGTGTATTTTCACCAAAGAAAGCTTTTTATGTTCACTGAGGACAATCAACCCCTTCACAATCTAGAACCTGAAGACTGGATCTTCTGAGAACATCAGAGAAAGACTGTCCTTGCCATCCACACTGCAACAAAACTTTGGAACCTTGAACTTTGGGTTCATAATCTCACAATTGAGAAGCCTCCCTCCATACTCTTGGAACTGTATGCCCATCGGAACCCTTAAGGTAAAACTACCCAGGAAAGTCTCTCCCCAGAAGAAGATGGCATCCTTGATGTGAACAGCTTTTCCTAAGATCAGGGATCAAGACTTCTAGTATCATGAGACTCTTAACTTTAAATATTTTTTCTTGTTTATGCCTTTATGAACAATAGAAATGAAAAGGGGGTCTGGGCCGGGCGCGGTGGCTCAAGCCTGTAATCCCAGCACTTTGGGAGGCCGAGACGGGCGGATCACAAGGTCAGGAGATCGAGACCATCCTGGCTAACCCGGTGAAACCCCGTCTCTACTAAAAAATACAAAAAAAAAAACTAGCCGGGCGAGGTGGCGGGCGCCTGTAGTCCCAGCTACTCTGGAGGCTGAGGCAGGAGAATGGCGTGAACCCGGGAGGCGGAGCTTGCAGTGAGCTGAGATCCGGCCACTGCACTCCAGCCTGGGCGACAGAGCGAGACTCCGTCTCAAAAAAAAAAAAAAAAAAAAAAAAAAAAAAAAAAAGAAAAGGGGGTCTGTTGTGCGCACTTATTAGGTATACTCTTATTTGTGAAGGATTTTACAGCCAGCCTTATACAGGGATAACCTTACACTTTGACAGGTAAAAGATGAAGGTCCAACATAGATGAGAAATTTTAATGGTACATACGTTGCCTCATAATCAGTCAGAAACAGAACACTGATTCACTCCTCTTAACCCACATCGTGGGTTAAAGAGAACATTGCTAGGAGGCCTTCACTCTTCTATGATAAAAGGCCATTTTGTGTTAGGTCCTTTTTCCATGGTTTAGAATAAAAGAGGTAATGATCAGAAATGTATCCCTCATAATAGGTTCTATAGCAGATTCTACTGTAAAGGCTATGGTTACACAACAATTAAATTCTCTTGTGAAAGTTACCCTACAGGGCCTGGTGTGGTGGCTCATGCCTGTAATCCCAGCACTTTGGAAGGCCAAGGCAGGTGGATCATGAGGTCAGGAGTTCAAGACCAGCCTGACCAACATGGTAAAACCCAATCTCTACTAAAAATACAAAAAATTAGCTGAGTGTGGCGGCATGCACCTGTAGTCCCAGCTACTGGGGAGGCTGAGGCAGGAGAATTGCTTGAACCCGGGAGGCGGAGGTTGCAGTGAGCCTCTGAGATCATGCCACTGCACTCCAGCCCTGGCGACAGAGCCAGACTCTGTCTCAAAAAAAAAAAAAGTAAATTATGCTAGGTAATAGAATTGGCTAAACAGAAAAGTATCTGTGCAGCTGCTGGCACTTATGGTCTATGGAAAAAACATCTGGTATTATAGAGATTCAGTTGTAGGGGATTAATGAAGAGACTGCCTAGTTAAGTGAGTAGACTCTTTAACTCATTCTTTGATCTATTTGGTTTTAGGTAGTTTGGTTTGTGGGGACCCTGATAAGGCACATACTCCGAACTCCTGGTATTATTTTCCCAGTAGTCATAATAATAGTCTCCCTGGTGTGCTACATTCTCTCAAAGGTTTTAAATGTTTGCAAGCAGCCATCTCTAGAATGTCAAATGGTCTCTTTTCAACTGGAACGTAAAGAGCTGAAAGAAATGTGCAACCAAGAGGACACTGTAACCTATGAATGATGTGCTGAGACCAGAAACTCAAAATGATAACTGAGAGTGGTGCTAAGGCCCTAAGTTTTGGTCATACTCTCAGCTAAGTGAGAACCTGGCCCAAAAGGGGGAATTTTTAAAAATGAAATTATGGGAGACCATTGTTTTATACTGAGTTGATGCAGTAGGCCACAACAGACCAAACCAAACAAAAATGGCATTGCTCATGCAAAATGTAACATAATCAAACTAAGACTTTAAGGAAACACATAGATCCTAGAACAGACCAGGTTTTGTTTTTCTCCTGTAAACAGGACATTCCAGCATAAGGCGGTACCCACTACTCAGTCTTTTTTCCCACCTTCCAGAACCCACTGTTCCATTGTTTCCCAGTGGGTTTCAAAACCAAATAAGTACATTTATAATGGTGATAGTAACATCAATAATTAAAATTTTGGTCACTCTCGCAAAATTGAGAAAATGAACCAACGTGGGGAAATTGTTAAAGCGAACTAAATATGGCCTGAGAAGGACTCCATACTTCTATATTTGAGTCCTTGTGGATGAACTGCAATCTAACTTAATAGGTAGACAAGACCGAAAATCTAACTTAGGAGTATGTGCCTGTAACAATCGCTGAGTCCTGGCCAATCCCAGTGGCCATACTTTAACCACTCATACACCACTCGGTGTTCAAACTGCGTTCAAATAAGGCAAACACCGAGCTGTAACCAATCCAGCTGTTCTGTACCTCACTTGCAATTTCTGTACGTCACTTTACTTTTTTGCGTATAAATTTGTTCTGACCACGAGGCACCCCTGGAGTCTCTCTGAGCCTGCTGTGATTCTGGGGGCTGCCCGAATTCGGCTGAAGTTTTTCTTTTAGCGGAGATATGACACATGACTGTATCATCTTATAGAAAAGACTTCATTCCGGATCCCTTTGCAGTGCCTGCTGGAGGATTTTCTCTATATCATTAATAATGACAGCAGTGAATGCGACTAGCCCAGCTCCAAGCACTGTGCCCCATACTCCCTATCCATGAGGTCATTTCGCCCCTGGGATAGCCCGGCACAGCCTGCCCTGCCCTGCCCTGCGAGGAGATTGAGGCTATTATGATCACGCCCATCTTAGAGACAGGAAACCAGATGCCTGCCCCAGGTCACCAGAGTGGAAGTACACTGGGGTGGGGCTCACACACAGATGTGCCTCGAGGCCAAGCCCTCCTCTGTCCTAAAAACCTAGGAGTCCAAGTGAGGGGGTGGCCTGGCAGCAGCCCCCGCTGGCTTCTGGTGAGTTTGCAGTCCTCCACCCCAGGCTGTCTGCTCAGAGCCACTCCCAACCAGGCCACACTGTCTGGTGTTTCGACTTGCCTGGCTACCCCGTGCCAGGTGCTGGCCTCAGTCCAGCTCTGCAGGCAGCAGCTGTAGGTCAGATGAGAGCCAGCCACCTGCAGGATGTGGGACTCAAGGGGAGTTAGAACTCCAGAGCCAAGAACTCTAATGACATCAGGAGCTCTCGGGGAGACAGGTCATGCTGCCAGGGTTGCTCTTTGGTTCATTTAAAACGAGGAAGGGAACCAGGCACAGTGGCCCATGCCTATAATCCCAGCATTTTGGGAGCCTGAAGTGGAGGATCGCTTGGGCCCAGGAGTTCGAGACCAGCCTGTGCAACATAGTGAGACCATGTCTCAAAAACAAACAAACAAACAAACAAATTAGGAAGGATGAAGAGTAACCCCGTGAGCAGGAAAACCCAACAGCCATTTGGAATGCAGACTTGGACCCAGTGCGGGGATCCAGCCCCAGCCCTGGCCCTCAGGCAGGTAAGGAATTATTGTCCCCATTGGATACCCAAGACAGCCGCACCCCAAAGATTGGCAAGCAAGTCAGATCAAGGCAGGCTAGGGGCACAGTCCCAGGGAGCAAGGCCAGCTCACTCATTGCTATACCTCTCCCATCACCATGGAGGGCTGACTCTGCCCAGCAACACTCCCATGGCCCCTTTCCCAGTACTTTTCAACTCCAGAATTTCCACTTGGTTATTTTTATCATTTCTACCTCTTTATTTGTATTCTCTATTTGAGGCAACATCATAATACCTTCCTTTGCTTCTGTAAGCATGGTGTCCTTTAGTTCTTTGACCGTATTTACAATGGCTGCTTTGAAAACTTTGCATGTTAAATCTAACATTGGGGCCAGGCGCTCACGTCTGTAATCTCAGCACTTTGGGAGGCAGAGGCAGGCAGATCACGAGATCAGGAGATCAAGGCCATCCTGACCAACATGGTGAAACCCATTTCCATTAAAAATACAAAAATTAGCCAGGCGTGGTGGCTCATGCCTGTAATCCCAGTACTTTGGGAGGCCGAGGCAGGCAGATCACGAGGTCAGGAGATCGAGACCATCCTGGCTAACACGGTGAAACCCCGTCTCTACTAAAAATACAAAAAATTAGCAAGCGTGGTAGCGGGCGCCTGTAGTCCCAGCTACTCGGGAGGCTGAGGCAGGAGAATGGCATGAACCCGGGAGGTGGAGCTTGCAGTGAGCCAAGATCGTACCATTGCACTCCAGCCTGGCAACAGAGCAAGACTCTGACTCAAAAAAAAAAAAAAAAAAAAAAAATTAGCCAGGCATGGTGGCACACACCTGTAATCCCAGCTACTTGGGAGGCTGAGGCAGAAGAATTGCTTGAACCAGGAGGTAGAGGTTGCAGTGAGCCAAGATTGCACCATTGCCCTCCAGCCTGGGCAACAGAGCAAGACTCCGTCTTGGAAAAAAAAAAAACAGGATGCCCAACTAAATCTGAATTTCAGATAAACAACAGTTTTTTTTTTTTTAGTAGAAGTATATCCCAAATGTTGCAATGGGACACACTTATTCTGAAACTTTCTTTGTTGCTTATCTGAAATTCAAATTCAACCAGGGGTCCTGTGTTTTATTAGTAGGCAACCCTACATCCAGAGAAATGAACCAGGAGACGCTGTACGGGGCACTCAGGCCCAGCTGAAGACAGGGCAGTGTTTGGGAGAGGGTGTGAGTGAAAGTAGAAACTCCCAGACTCTTCCCCACGCAACTCCCAGACCATGGTAGCCAGGCCTGCACACCACCCTCCACAGCTTCACAGAGGAAGATTCCACAGAGGAAAAGAGAAGACACACACGCCTAGAACTGGTGATCAGAATGGCTTCAGACATCTCAACAGCACCAGCAAAACTGTATGATGATGGGTGATGACCTTAAAATTCTGAAGAAGAATGATTTCCAACCTAGATTTTATATGCGACCAAACTCTCACACAAGGTTGGAAGTAGAATAAAGACAATTCTGTCAACGAGATCTTAGAAAATTCCCCTCCCATGCACCATGCTTTAGGGTCCTATAGGGGAAGTTCTCCACCAAAACACGGAATCCACCGAGAAAAAAGAAGACATGATGTCCAAGAAACAAGATTCAACACACAGGGAGAAAGAACATCCCTGGTGAAGACAGTACCAGAACGGCATGTGGGCTGCGGGCATAGAGGGCACCAGTCCAGACAGGAGCCAAAGAAGCAAGAGAGGATCCAAAAATCAAACACACAAGAACAGACACACTTAGAGACAGCCTGATTGTTTTCACTACGTTGGGAGGTACTGTAGAGTTTTGTCAGAGAACATGGAATAACTTAGTGACTGGCGCTTACAAAGTCAAGCAAATTGAAAAGCGAATTATTAACTATAGGAGAAAAAAAAACTCTAAAGAAGGAAATGTCAGTATAATGTGCTATTTTGCCTCACTGTGGCTAATCTGTACATAATCATAGTAACATAAGCACTAAACACTGAATTAGCTGAGATTTGTGAGTTATCTCTATTGGGATCATGGTAGGGTTGGGGAGACTGTGGGAAGGTGTTAGAAAACCAAGCTACTCTTCAATGGTAGGAAATCAGTAGATAATGTCTAAAGTTAGAAATCAATCAGCAGTAGTTTACTTGGAGGTAAATACCAGAAGAAAAAATATAAGTGAGTTGATAATGACTGCATATGAGCAGCGAGGGTGTGAAGTAAAGTTAGAGCACAGGATTGCTGCTTTTCATTTTAGGACACATCGACTTTTCAAGCCTTGTAAATGTATGAATTGCATAAAATTAAACTAAATTAAATATAAAATCACTGACTTTATAGCATAATCCAAAACTAACTCAAGATTTTTCATAGACCTAAATGTGAAAGCTAAAATTACACAAGTTCTAGAATATAACATTGAAGAAAAGTCTTTGAGACCTTGCATTAAATAAAGATTTCTTAGATATGATGCCAAAAGCACAATTCACATAAGAAAAAAATTGGACAAATTGGACATCAAAAGTTAAAACTTGCGCTCTTCAAAAGGCACTGTTTAGAAAATGGAAGAAAAGTCCAAGACTGAGAGAAATAATGACATATATATCTGATAAAGAATCTGTAACCAGAATATATAAAGAACTCTTAAAGCTCAATAATAAGACAACAAGCAGCTGGGCACTCATACCTGCAATTCCAGGACTTTGAGAGGCCAAGGCAGGAAGATTGCTTGAGGCCAGGAGTTTGAGACCAGCCTGGGCAACATAGGGAGACGCTGTCTCTACAAAAAGTAAAAAATAAAATTAGCTAGACTCAGTGGCCTATGCCAGTAGTTCCAGCTACTCAGGAGGCTGAGGTGGGAGGATCGCTTGAGCCCAGGAGTTGGAGGCTGCAGTTCTGGAGATGGATGGTGGTGATGGCAGCACAACAATGTGAATGCACTTAATGCCACAGAACTGTAGACCCTTTTTTTTTTTTCTTTTTTGAGGCAGAGTCTCACTCTGTCACCCAGGCTGCAGTGCAGTGGCACGATCTGAGTTCACTGTAGCCTCCACTTCCTGGGTTCAAGGGATTCTTCTGCCTCAGCCTCCCAAGTAGCTGGGATTACAGGCGCCCACCACCACGCCTGGCTAATTTTTGTACTTTTAGTAGAGATCAGGTTTCACCATATTGGCCAGGCTGGTCTTGAACTCCTGACCTCAAATTGATCTGCCCGCCTCAGCCTCCCAAAATGCTGGAATTATAGGCGTGAGCCACCGCACCCAGCCCCAATAGTCTATTTTTATGTTGTGGGTATATTATCACTAAAAAAAGGAGAAAGTGAAAAACTAGACACGGGGCAGGAAGGGAGAGATTGAGACAGAGACTCTGGAGGGAGGAAAAAACCAACAAAATAAAATGAGGCTCCTGGGCGTCACCCTAAACCTACTGAGTCAGGACTTTCTCCTCCTTTCCGTGCTGCCCTCACCAAGGCCCTTTTCCAGAAAAGCTGCTTGCCTGGAAGTGCCCTGGGTGCTGGGGCAGTAGAAAAGAAGTGTAAGAAAGCAGTGGCTATCGCCCTCTGGGTGCTTACGACCCGACTAGGGAGATTCACAAACAAGGCGAGACACAGGAAGTAACGCAGGACAATACACAGTTATGGACTTACACACGAGACCTGACCTCTCCATGGGAAAAAGTGCTACAGCTTCACGGAAGAGCCATGGGGAAGTCAGACCAGAGTTGGGCCTTGACCCAAAAGAATCTTCCCTGTTTGCGTTGGGGATGCCCCAGTGTCTTTGTGATCATTTATTATAGACATCTAAAAAGGAGTGTAAATCTAATGTTGAAGAGAGGGAAGGTTAAATAAATAAATAAATAAGTGAATGGATGAATGAAGAGACCAGTATGGCAAAAATCAGACAAAAACTGTAAAAGAAACCCAACGCCAGGAATTCAGAGTAGGGAAAGCGATCCCAGTGGTCAGGGATCAGGAAGGGCTCCATGGAGTAGGTGGCTTGTGAGCTAAGCATTGAAGGATTTCCATGTGTGGAAACAAATTATTCCAGACAGAAGGAGCACCGGGAGCAAAGGAGCAGAAGTCTATTCAGGGATTGTGGGAGAACCACAGAACCATACACGCTGCAATCTTCTGGACCTCCTCTCTTAGACTGCATGGCTCTCTACGCTTGACTAGCACTCACCCTCCCCTCTTCTCCAAGGTCTTCCTAATCTTCCTCTCCACCCTCTCCACAGTTCTGCTCCCCACTTTCCCAAATCACTTTGTTCCCACGACTGTTATAGCTTACCAGAGACTGCTGGTTGTCCCCAAATATCCAGTTTCTCCTAGTTCTAGAACCTGCCATTTTTTGACAGGCACATGGCTGCCTAGGATAAAGATTACATTTCTCAACCTCCCTTATGGCCCAGTGGACTAAGTTCTGGCCAAAGAGATGTGCGTGGGTGATGTCCAGAGTGCGAGGAACCACTGTGCCAGGTGTCTCCTTTTCTTCTCTTTGCTGGTTGGAATGCACGTGTGATGGTGAGCTGTTTTCGGCCACAAGAAGGTAACACTTTAGGGATGCCTCAGGGACACCTTAGGGCAACCTTCGGGATGGTGGTGCGACATTAGAAGGAGCTGCTTCATAATCATGGAGCTGCCATACCAACCCGAGATTTCTCATATCCAGACTGATGCCCAAGAAAGAAATTTCTTTCTTGTCCAAGATACTATGATTTTGTTTTGTTTTTGACAAATTTTAATTGTATACATTTATAGGGTACAATGTGGTGTTTTGATAACAATTGTGGAATGGTTAAATCAAACTAATTAATATATTCATCACCTCACTTATTTTTTGTGGTGAGTATACATTAAAATTTGCTTTCAGCAATTTTGAAATATACATTATTATTAACTATAGTCACCATCCTGTGCAATTTATCTCAAAAACTTATTCTTCCTGTCTAACTGAAACTTTGTACCCTTTGACCACATCTCCCCATTCCTTCCCCAGCCTCTGGCAACCAACCTTCTACTCTCTGCTTCTGTGAATTTGACTTTTTAGATTCTGCATATAAGTATCTTGGCAACTGTGAACTTACTTTTTTTATTTTTAAGACGAAGTCTCACTCTGTCACTCAGGCTAGAGTGCAGTGGCATGATCTCGGCTCACTGCAACCTCTGCCTCCTGGGTTCAAGCGATCTTCCTGCCTCAGACTCCCGAGTAGCTGGGATTACAGGCATGCACCACCACACCTGGTTACTTTTTGTATTTTTAGTGCAAGAAGGGGTTCCACCATGTTAACTAGGCTGGTCTTGAACTCCTGACCTCAAGTGATCCTCCCACCTTGGCCTCCCAAACAGCTGGGATTACAGACATCAGCCACCACACCCGGCCATGGCTATTGTGAATAGTGCTGTAATAAACATGGGAGTGCAGATATATCTTTTGCACACACTGACTTCATTTCCTCTGTATCTATACCCAGCAGTAGGATTGGTAGGTCATAGGGAGTTCTATTTTTAGTTTTTTGAGGAACTGTCATATTTTTTTTTTTTTTTTTTTTTTTTAGACAGAGTTTCACTCTTGTTGCCCAGGTGGGAGTGCAATGGTATGATCTTGGCTCACCACAACCCTGCCTCCCGGGTTCAAGCGATTCTCCTGCTTCAGGCTCCCGAGTAGCTGGGATTACAGCACCTACCACCACGCCTGGCTAATTTTTGTTTTTTTAGTAGAGACAGGGTTTCACCACATTGGTCAGGCTGGTCTTGAACTCCTGACCTCAGGTGATCCACCCACCTTGGCCTCCCAAAGTGCTGAGATTACAGGCGTGAGCCACTGTGCCTGGCCTGCCATATTGTTTTTCGTAATGGTCATACTAATTTACATTCTCACCAACAGTGTACAAGAGTTCCCTTTTCTCTTGTTGTCTGTTTGATAATAATCATTTGAACAGATGTGAGGTAATATACTATTGTGGTTTTTATTTGCGCTTCCCTGACGATTAGTGATGTTGACCATTTTCTCATATACCTGTTGGCCATTTGTATGTCTTCTTTTGAGAAATGTATATTCATGTCCTGTGTCTTTTTTTTTTTTTTTTTCCAGACTGGGTCTCTCTCTGTCACCCAGGCTGCAGGATAGTGGCACAATCATGGTTCACTGCAGCCTCAACCTCCCCAAGCAACCCTCCAGCCTCAGCCTCCCGAGTAGCTGGGACTACAGGTGCATGCCACCACGTCTGGCTAGTCATTTTATTATTTGTCGAGACAGAGTCTCGCTATGTTACCTAGGCTGGTCTCCAGCTGCTGGACTCAAGTTATCCTCCCTCCTCTGCCTCCCAAAGTGCTGAGATTACAGGTGTGTGAGCCACCTTCTTTGCTCATTTTTAATAGAGTCATTTATTCTTGCTATTGAGTTCCTCATACATTTTGAATATTAACCCTTATCAGATATATGGTTTGCAAATATTTTCTCCCATTCCATAGGCTATGTTTTCACTCTGTTGTTTCCTTTGCTGTGCAGAAGCTTATTAGTTTCATATAATCCCATTTGTCAATTTTTGCTTTTGTTGCCTGTGCTTCTGGGATCAAATCTAAAAAAAGCATTGCCTAGACCAGTATCATGAAGCATTTCTACTATGTTTCTTCCAGTAGTTTTATAGTTTCAGGTCTTACATTTAAGGCTTTACTCCATTTGGGTTGATTTTTATATGTGGTATGATAGGATCCAACTTCCTTTTTCTACATGTGGATGTCCAATTGTGCCAGCACCCTTGTCCTTCCCCATTGTGTGCACTTGGCACTTTGTCAAAGTCAACTGACCATTTATGCATGGGTTTATTTCTGTTAAGACACTATTATTTTGAGATTAAATTACCACTGCTATATCTTAATTCCTAGAATCATCACACTACACGGTAGCGGTGTGTCCACATTTTTTTCTCCTGCGCCAAGACGGGAGCTCCTCCATTGCCCACAGCCTCAGCACAATGCCTGGCCATTAAGACTCAGCAGCAGTCTCTCACACATCCTGTTAGCCCTTCCGAGCTTCTTCTAATGGCCAGATATTTCACATATATTATTCGTGTCCTTCAACAAGTAATGACTGGATACCTATGTGCCAGGCCAGAAGCCAAGTGTGCATTTACAAATCTTCACAGGTACTCTGCAAAGTAAACACTACAAGTAGGAAAGTATGACTTGTCCCCCTTCCTCTACACTACCTGACTGGTACAACTCAAACCCTGGCTAAGTCTAACTCTCCTCCTGCCTCACTCTGCACCCCAGCAGTTAATGTTGCTGGGGAAATAGCAACCAGGTGACTGGTTTTACTTCAAAGTCAAGACCACAGGCTGACAGAGGTGTTTGGGAACCTGGGCACATTTATGGGTCAGGACACGCTCTTATTGTCTTAGTGGGGCTGTCTCGAGAAGATGCGGGTGGCAAACCTCAGCACAATGGTACCTGAGGTAGGGCTGCCTTTTAGGCATCTTTCAGGGCCTATGGGATAGCATTAAATGCAAAAATACAAAATTATTTTAATGATGTTCAGAAAAGAGGAGTAAGGCATAGCACCCCAAGATAGCCCCCCAGAGGTGGGCCTACTCCAAGATGACAGAATCACACCCTCTCCTGTCCCTTCCTGTTCCATCTTCACCCTCAGTTGATGGTGATCTTGCCTCTTCTTTCACAAGAAATTAGAGCAATCTGAAGAGAATTCCCTCATCTTGCTGCCACTAAATCTACAGGCATCTGCCCCCATATATTCTGCTGCCCTGTTCCAACACACGAGCTTCAAGGGCTCCTTCAAGGACCAACCTCTCCATTTGTAAACCGGTCCCCATTTCTTCCTGCCTATGAAATTCTTCATATCTTAGCATAATCCTCCTCTTTCATTGCACCAGTTTTCACCCTGTAGTGGATTATTTCCATCAGCATTGACAGACATGCTGTCATTTGTCCTATCTTTTAAGATCCTCTAGCAACTTCCTGTGCTCTCCAGCTCTTACCCCAATTCTCTGCTCCTCTCTATGCCAAATCCTTTAAAGAGCTGTCCATATAGGTCATAGCTGCTTCCTCATCCCGTTCTCTACTGAACCCTCTCTACTCAGGCTTCACCCCATCATCTTCCAAAATTGGCTTTGTTAAAGTCATTAATAAGCTTGATGTGGCCAAACTCAGTGGTCAATTTTCAGACCTCGAGTTATTTAACTCCAAAAGTAACACATGATCAAGAGATCAAATGTAACCCACAAATGTGTTTTGTTTGGACAACACAGTGTTTGTTTTTAGTTTCAATTCATTGCCAGCATTAGAAATCAGAATATTCACATAAAAATCTAGATGCCAGGTTTCTTTGGAAAAATCTGAAAGTCTAAGCCCACATTCCTACCTGGCAATAGACAGGCAGTGAGTCATGGCTGACTCTGGAGACAGGGCATGGGGTTTCCAGTTTGCCAGAGTCCCCACCACTCAGAACTGGCACATTCAGCTTGCTTCACTTATTTATGTCACTTTCCTGGCACCTAGAGGCATTTGCATTTGTAAACTCTAGAGTAAGACTTAAAACTCACAAATTATGAGCACCTATATTTCCTGCTTTATGAAGGAAGACAAAACAGTGGGAGAGAATGCAGTTTGTGTGTATAAAGTGGCAGCGATGAGAAGCAGTGAACCTCAGCAATGGCCAAGTTTCTGGTTCTAGATGTCCTAAGGATCCAACAGCATGCCCATCCATCCTGCGGTTCAGCTGTTCAACCAATCCTTGAAGGTCATTAGTTTCCATATATCTTTCCTCTTACACTGATTTTCTACTTGATCTTCTATCTTTAGACCAGTGATACAGTTTTTAATTGCTAGCTTATTTAACCCTTGCACTGATTCACTGATTGTTCCACTGTTCATGCTGGTTGTCTGGTTTTGCCCACCTGAGCTGAACTCCTGGAAGGCAGATACAAGTTGACACCATGGTTTATCAAAAACAGCTCTGGTGGTACAAGTCATTGAGTCATTCATTTATCTCTCAATATAGGAATATAAAGATTTTCTTTTTCTTTTTTTTTTTTTTTTGTTTGTTTGATACAGTCTTGCTCTGTCGCCCAGGCTGGAGTGCAGTGGCACGATCTCAGCTCACTACAACCTCTGCCTCCCAGGTTCAAACCTCCCGACTAGCTGGGACTACAGGCGTGCACCACCATGCCTGGATAATTTTTGTATTTTTAGTAGAGCCAAGGTTTCGCCAGGCTGGTCTCGAACTCCTGACCTCAGGTGATCCACCAGCCTTGGCCTCCCAAAGTGCTGGCATTAGAGGTGTGAGCCACCGCACCCAGCCAAGATTTTCTAATATGTATAATTTCTAAACCAACAGTATTTTATTTTTTATGAGACACAGTCTCACTCTATTGCCCAGGCTGGAGTGCAATGGTGCAATCTCAGCTCACTGCAACCTCCACCTCCTGGGTTCAAGTGATTCTTGTGCCTCAGCTTCCCAAGTAGCTGGGATGACAGGCGCATGCCACCATGCCCAGCTAATTTTTGTATTTTTAGTAGAAACAGGTTTCGCCATGTTGTCCAGGCTGGTCTTGAACTCTTGGGCTGAAGTGGTCTGTCCACCTCAGCCTCTCAAAGTGTTGGGATTACAGGCATGAGCCACCATGCCCAGCCAACCAATAGTATTTAACTATATGTTGCAAAATACATAAAATCATATATGTGACTAGATCATAGTCAAGTGCACTGTGAGTAAGCTCATAGTAATGGTTTTCTTTTGTAGAAATCTGATTGAGCTCTCATTTGTCCTTTTAAAGTGGTTTCCTGAAAAGGGAATGAAGGTGGTACAGAGGCCCAAGGGACTGCTTGCACATATAACTGTCACCCATAACAGACATCCCTGCAGGAAAAAACTATTGAGACTAGCTGTTCTAGAAGCCCAGAGTCCACCCCATGATCATTATATACTTTTGTATAATGAGAATGGAATACGTGTAAAATACACCTTACAATTCCCTTCAAGCTGTACCAAACTGAAACCCGGACATCAATATGAGTAAGTATTATATACTGGTATTACAGGCTGAATTTTGCCCCCATAATATTCATATGTTGAAGCCTTAACCCTTAGTATCTCAGAATGTGATTGCATTTTGGAGATAGGGTTTAAAGGAGTGATTAAGTTAAAATGAGGCTATTAGTGTGGGTCCTAATTTCATATGACTAGTGTCCCTATAAGAAGGGTAAATTTGGACACCACAGAGAGGCACCAGGGGCACATGTGCACAGAGGGAAGACCATGTGAAAAGGTAGCAAGAGGGTCATCTGCAAGCCAAAGACAGGCCTCAGAGGAAACCAACCCCACAGACACCTTGATCATAGATTTTGAGCCTCCAGAACTGTAAGAAAATACCCCAGCCCTAGCAAACAAATATAACCTGGGTTAAATATGAGTACACTCAAGAGCAATTCATATACAGCCACCATTTACCCCTGCACGGAACAGCCCAGGCTATTTCTGCATTCGCCGCATTAGCCCATGGCAGCTATCACTTCTTACTGCTAGTAATGTCTTCCTCGGCTAACGTCCTGTCCCTATTACTAAACTGACATTGCCTGAAAAGATAGATACCCACAAAAGTTAAAACTGTAACTTTAGTGACATCAGTGAAATTAGCAGAGTAATAACCTCTGATAATTCTCTCCTCCATAAAAGCAACATGAACACTTTGGGAAGCCATGGCAGGCAGATCATGAGGTCAGGAGATTAAGACCACCCTGGCTAACATGGTGAAACCCCGTCTCTACTAAAAATATAAAAAATTATCCAGGCGTGGTGGCGGGTGCCTGTAGTCCCAGCTACTCTGGAGGCTGAGGCAGGAGAATGGCGTGAACCCAGGAGGCAGAGCTTGCAGTGAGCCGAGATGCGCCACTACACTCCAGCCTGGGTGAGAGAGCAAGACTCCGTCTCAAAAAAAAAAAAAGCTACATGAAGACTAGCAAAAATGGTCAAAATCACATATTCAGAACTCTGAAAAGTAACCAAAGGCTTGCAGCAGTCTAGGAGCATCTATTCTGGAAAATCATTTGAGCCATGATGAAAACTGTGAGCCTTGTCCTGCTTTATCCTCTCCCTCTCCCTGTTTCCTAGTTCTGCAGTTACCTTGAATACCAGCAGCCTGGCAGTCTCTAGAGGAAGCAGAATAGGGTCAGAGTTCCTTCAATGCTCTATTCCAACAGAAGTCCTATTATTTGACTTGTCTGGAAGTTCTCTGGAAGATCCCACTTGCAAGGCTGTCTTTATTTGACTTGAGTTGAAACTCAGAGCTCACCCAGCACAAAAAGCGTTTTCCCGGGGACATTTCTCAAAAACATTGAGAGGGAATTGTTTAATTTCACAACTGCCTGAGGCAGTGAGTAATGTTTGGGACCATTAATAGGTTACCCAAAAGGATTTTTTTTTTAAACTGGGAAATGGGCATCCACAGGGGCTTGGAAAAGCTCCAAAATATTCCTGTGAATCTAGAAGGCCATTTGTACTGGTAGAGCACATATTTATGCCCATGGCTGTGCACATGGTTGGGATAACCTGAGCACACCCTAAACTCTAACATCAGGCTGACCTGGAGGATCTACACCAGCAGGAAGTGAAGGCTAAGGCAGAGTTGTCAACTGCATGCTGAGTGTTGAACACATACACAGAGCCTCTCAGCAAACATTGAGACCTATTGGTTTCACGTGTTTCAGGAAATCTGTCTAATCATTAGCTGACATTAAGCTATTAAAACAGAGACTTCAGCAGCCACACAGAACAAAGAATACAGAGTTTACAGAATTTGTGCAGGTAAGTTACTAAACAAACAAACAAATAACAAACAGCAACAAAAATATACCCTGGGGATGGGGGGAAATCTGATTTCCAAAGTTGACATACTATTTTATTAATGTCCAGTTTTGAGCAAAAAGTTATTAAACATGCAAAAAATAAATAAAAACCAAAAAAGTACAGCCCATACGCAAGGAGAAAAAAATCAACAGAATCAACAGAAATTATTCCTGAGAAAACCTAGGTGCTGGATTTATTAGGAAAAGATTTTTAAATCATCAATTTTAAATATGTACAAAGCATTAAAGTTAAACATGTCTATGTATTAAAGGAAAGTATGAGAACACTATCTTATTAAATAAAGAATATCAAGAAAGAGATATTTTAAAAATAGAAATTCTGGAATTAGGCCAGATGCAGTGGCTCACGCCTGTAATCCCAACACTTTGGGAGGCCGAGGTGGGCAAATCACCTGAGGTCGAGAGTTCGAGACCAGCCTGACCAATGGCTAAGTGAAAAACAACCACATATTATGAGATTCCATTTGTCTGGGACGTTCAGAAAATGAAAATGCATAGAGAGAATGTAGATTAGTGGTTGCCAGAAAATTGGGATGGGAGGAGAAAGAATGGATAGTGACTGCTGATGGATATGGGGTTTATCTTGGGTTGATCAAAAAATTTTGAAATTAGATAGTGATGATGTTTGTACAAAAGAGTGAATAGCCAGGCGTGGTGGCTCATGCCTGTAATCCCAGCACTTTGGGAGGCCAAGGTGGGTGGATCACAAGGTCAGGAGATCGAGACCATCCTGGCTAGCACGGTGAAACTCCATCTCTATAAAGATACAAAAAATAAGCCAGGCATGGTGGCAGCTGCCTGTAGTCCCAGCTACTCAGGAGGCTGAGGCAGGAGAATGGCATGAACCCGGGAGGAGGAGCTTGCAGTGAGCCGAGATCGTGCCACTGCACTCCAGCCCGGGAGACGAGCGAGACTCTGTCTCCAAAAAAAAAAAAAAAAAAAAAAAAGTGTGACTATACTAAAAGCCACTGAATTGTGCACTTTTGGTGAATTTGATGGTATTCAAATTATTTCTCAGACAATAGTCTATACATACATTCAACTGTGCCTCTATGAAGCAAATAGGTTCTGAAATAATTTTTTCAAGAGTAAAGGGTATGAGCCCTGGGAAGCTACAGAGCATCTCCTCTGACTTCCTCTCAGCTGTACTCTTGATAGCTGAGGTTGCCGTTAAGCTGAGCAAGGAGTACTGAATATCTTATGAGAATAATGTTAGTTACCACACACAGCCTAGTGACCTGGCTCAGACATAGTGACAATAAATGCCTCCCCAAATCTAAATGCCCAAGACCACAGACAACCACTGCAAGTTTTGGCAAAACCTATCATGAAAGCCTATCGAAAATGGGGTTTGTGATTTATCAAATTTCTTTTAAAGTATCTAAAATTCATAGTTTGGAAGCAAACAACTTTATGAGGGCTCTTAGCCTTTAGAGAGATGTTCCAATGTCACAAAAACATCCTACAGTAAGAGACAGCAGACTACTAATGCTCTATGAGGCCAAGGCGATTGGAGCAAATGAGCCTGAAGTCCTTCCAGAATAATAAGCATTTATCATAGTATTACCACTATTTAATTTCATAGGAAAAAAAATCCAAGAAACAGTCCCTTTGTACCTTGACAGGTCCCCAGAAGAAACTTCTGCCACCACATTCAGACCATATCTACTTCGTAAATAAACAAACCATGTGGTTCCAAAGCTTGTCAATAGGACACATTTCACAATTGCTATATTTGATTCAAATTATTTGGACTTAAAATACACTCCAGACTGTTTACTTTTCTGCCCCTTTCCTAGAGGGTAAGAATAGTAAATGAGACAGCTGGTCAAATTCTCAGCTCTGGGGTTCTGGTAAGCATTTTACATGGCGGTGGGTGGGAGCCGGGGATGTGTGGTTGGAGACAGTTTTTCAAAATGAAATGGTCTATCCTCCCTCATAGCTCCCTGCCCTCTGCCATTGCAGGATTACAGTAATTCTGTATCCTACGACTAGTTACTTTTAAAATGCCACAGCGAAGTATCCCCAAAGGGTATGGTTCCCATTTGTTCATGTTACTTAATGGCTAAAAAACCTTGGGCAAATTCCTGAACCTAGATTATAAGGTTCCTTTGTAGAATGGGGTTAATAACAGGACCTTCTGGCCAGGCACAGTGGCTCACACCTGTAATCCCAGCACTTTGGGAGGCAGAGATGGGTGGATCACTGGAGGTTAGGTGTTTGAGACCAGCCTGGCCAGCATGACGAAACCCCGTCTCTATTAAAAATACAAAGATTAGCCAGGTGTGGTGGCATGCGCCTGTAGTCCCAGCTGCTTGGGAGGCTGAGACGGGAGAATTGCTTGAACCCAGGTGGCAGAGGTTGCAGTGAGCTGAAATCATGCCACTGCACTCCAGCCTGGGCAACAGAGTGAGACTCCACCTAAAAAAAAAAAAAAAAAAAAAAAAAATTACAGGACCTTCTTCACAGTGCCAGTGTGAGAATAGTCAGTGAGTGCATGTGGAGTGGGATTGCTGGCACATTCCCTAGTGTGCCATGTGCATTGCTGTCTGTGTGGCTGGCCCCCTGGAGCTGTGCAGCTGGCGTGGCCACAGAAAGTTCCAACCTAACAACACACATGGTACCCAGCAGTCAAGTGGTAGCTGTTATAATTATTGTTAGTATAGTAGTCACTTTTTTTTGCAAGAAAGGTGGACTTCCCTCTGAGTGCCACAAAGAGGCTTGGGTTAACAATATAAAGGAAATTAGCAAAGTTGAGCTTTCTGGACCAGGCATTTCTCTAGGTGCTTTTATATGTGCTATTTAATTTACTCTTCATATCCCCAAAAGGATATTATTACCTCCTTTTGACAGATTAGAAAACTGAGACCCAGAGATTTTATTTTTTTATTTTTTTGAGACTCAGTCTTGCTCTGTCGCCCAGACTGGAGTGCAGTGGTGTGATCTCGGCTCACTGCAACCTCCACCTCCCAGGTTCAAGCAATTCTCCTGCCTCAGCCTCCTGAGTAGCTGGGATTACAGGCATGTGCCACCACACCCGGCTAATTTTTGTATTTTTAGTAGAAACACGGTTTCACCATGTTGGCCAAGCTGGTCTTGAACTCCTGACCTCATGATTCGCCCACTTTGGTTTCCCAAAGAGCTAGGATTACAGGCATAAGCCACTGTACTTGGCCTAAGATTCAGAGATTTTTTTTTTTTTTTTTTTTTTTTTTTTTTTTTGAGACGGAGTCTCGCTCTGCCGCCCAGGCTGGAGTGCAGTGGCCGGATCTCAGCTCACTACAAGCTCCGACTCCCGGGTTCACGCCATTCTCCTGCCTCAGCCTCCCGAGTAGTTGGGACTACAGGCGCCCGCCACCGCGCCCGGCTAGTTTTTTGTATTTTTTAGTAGAGACAGGGTTTCACCGTATTCGCCAGGATGGTCTCGATCTTCTGACCTCGTGATCCGCCCGTCTCGGCCTCCCAAAGTGCTGGGATTACAGGCTTGAGCCACCGCGCCCGGCCAGATTCAGAGATTTTAAATGAGTAAAGTTATGTCACTATTAAATATTCAAGCCAGAAAGGATTGTGAGTCAGCTGGACTCCAAATCCATTGCTGTTCCCACAATGGTGGGAATGTGTGCTCACCCGGTGATGCAGGATTTTTCTCAGCCCCTTTGCTGGACTTGTGGAAGGGGCACCCCCTCTAATTGGCTGACCCCACTCAACCCCTGGTGGGAGGGACCATGTGAGTGAGCGAGTGTAGGTCCTGCAGATGCTCCAGGCACCAACACAAGAGCAAGCTCTATGTGAGGCCACAGCCTGACCAGGCGTGTCATCTCAAGGGGAACGTGGCAGCGCCCAGGTGAGGGTGCCTGTGACCCCGAAGCCCCAGAGGGGGCATTACAGTGCTCCTTTAGTTTTGCCATCCATTGACTGGGGTGTGTGAGCAGCTCAGCCCCTTGCCCCATTGTGTAGAGCAGCTGCCCTCCACTGGTGAGGGCAAAGGGCTGCTATGATAGCTTTTCTGGGTACTGGCATTTGGTGAGTCCGGAACTCTTGTCCAGCATCCAAGAAGAATGAGGTCAGGTGGACAACTGAAGGATGGAGAATTTAATTGAGCGGTGAAAACGGCTCTCAGCAGAGAGGGGAGCTGGAGAGAGGACAGGAAGGGCAGGTCGTCTTCCCTGAAGTCAGGCCATCTCATCTCTACCAACTGAGTCTTAGGTCTTTATAGGCACAAGATGGGAAGTGCAGGCTGATTGGTTTGTGAGTAAGCAAAAAAAGGTTAAAACGAAGACATCACTCGAATGTAGGCATGACAGTGTAAAAAACCAATTAGGAAAGGGTAGGTATGTGTAAAATAGGTGAAGGATGATGATCAATCAGAGGAAAGTACGCCAAACAGAAAGACAAGTTCTCAATCCAGTCCAAGGATGTAACTTGTAACTTGGCTTTCAGTCTTCCAGCTGTCTTTGGCTTGGAGGTGGGGTTTCACTGGGTGCCCATCCCTATCTGTCGGGGCATATGGCTGCCTCCTGTCGCTATCACCAGCATGTATTCCTCCTTCTTATGGAAACAGCACATCAGTTTTCCACGATAGAGCTACCCCTCCCACACTCTCAATCCATGTGATTTGGGTAAGGCTAGTCTCAGGCCTGGCAAGTTCATTCTATCTTACACAGTCACAGAGATGTTTCAGGGGTGAACACTTACCCAATAAAACTCAGTCTCAGGACTTTTCTAAGAACTGTGGAAAGATGAAACTGCTCTTTCTGTTGAACTTGAAACTATGATGCCTGGGACTTCTGAGGGTCCCTCCAAGGAGGAAGCCCATATATGAAAGAAAGCAAAGAGGTGTACAGAAATTGAGTCTGACAACAGTTTTTGAGCCTTGCCTAAATCCACCTTTGCCTAAAGCTAGATCTACCCTTTGACTTTTCAGTTACAGGAGCCAAAAAATTCCAGTATTTTTTCCTCAAGCATGTTCAAAGTAATTCTTTTGCAATGTACAATTGAAAGAGGAGTTACAAAATTAACACAGCCAGTTCTTAAATTCACATAAGCACCAAGCATTGTCTACAGATGATCTGTTCACTATTGTTAATCCTGTGTGGTAGGAATACAAGTGTTCATTTTATTAATCTTTAAACTTTTCTGTACTTTTAACCTCATAAGAAGATCAGAAGAGGTAATGAAAACTGAAAAAAACAGATCAGTTTCCAGAACAGAAAAGGAAAAAAAATAAATTGTTCGGTATCTCTCAGATCTAAAACCTAATACCTGGATGAGTATCTGGTGTAATTCCCACGTTAACACCCTGTGCCGCAGGTTTTCCTACTTGGGTTAAGCAGTGTAATGGTTAGTTTTGTGTCGAATTGGCTAGGCTAGAGTAACCAGTTACTCAGTCAAACACTAACTTAGGTGTTGCCTTGAAGATATTTTGTAGATGTCAATTACCTTAAAAAAGATTATTCTCAATAACATGGGTGGACCACATCCAATCAGTTGAAAGGCCTTAGCAAAATGGAGGTTTCCCTGAGGGAGAAGAAATTCTTCCTGTGGGCACCTGATCGGCTCCTGCCCAATTTCTCAGACTGTTGACCTACTGCATGAAATTTCAGATATGCCCAACCAGACTTCACAATCATATTATGTCAATTCCTTGAAATACATCTTTTTTTTTTCTCTCTCTCTCTCTTGTTCTATTTCTCTACCATATATATCTCTCTGATACATATACAGCCAGTCCTCCATATCTGTGGGCTCTGCATCTGCAGATTCGGCCAACTATGGTTTGAAAATATTTTTTAGGCCGGGCACACTGTCTCACGCTTGTAATCCCAGCACTTTGGGTGGCCCAGGCGGGTGGATCACCTGAGGTCTAGAATTCGAGACCAGCCTGGCCAACATGGTGAAATCCTGTTTTTACTAAAAATACAAAAACTAGACATGCATGGTGGCAGGTGCCTGTAATCCCAGCTACTTGGGAGTCTGAGTCAGGAGAATTGCTTGAACCTGGGAGGTAGAGACTGCAGTGAACTGAGATCATGCCACTGCACCCCAGCCTGAGCAACAGAGCAAGACTGTTTCAAAGAAAAAAAAAAAGTTTTTTTAAAAAACAATGAAAAATAACAAAACATAATATAAATACAAATACCTATTTACATAGCATTTACATTGTGTTAGATGTAAGTAATGATCATTTAAAGTATACAAAAGGATGTGTTTAAGTTACAACCAAATGCTACATCATTTTATATCAGGGACTTGAGCATCCGCAGATTTTGATATCTGCAGAGGATGGGGCTGCTAGGGTTGGGGGGTCCTAGAACCAAAACCCCACGGATACTAAGGGACGACTATACGCATCTCCTACTGGTTCTGTTTGTGGTAGAACCTTGACTGACACAATCAGCCATGCCCTGGATATTTCTTGGGTATTCTCTGATCCCTGGGGGGAAAAGCCTCCTGAATTCTCCCCTGGGAGTCAGGTTTCCACATGCCTGCCTGCCTGCCTTCCTTTCTTTTCTTCCTCCTGGAGGGCTTCTACCTCAGAAATCTGGAAGGCCTCTATCTCTGAAGGGCACCATTTTCCTTCATCTGTCTAGCTGGTCATGCATTTGCTACATATTAACTGTGATGAAGCCTAGTTTCTCCAACGATAGCTCTATTGCTAGCCTTATTCTTTTAGTCACAGGGAGCTATCTTTGTCCAATCCCAGTTTACCATATTCCCTCCCCGTTCTCCTTTTCAAGTCCCACTTTCTCTTCACTACCTGTTAGACAGACTGAGAGCTGTCTCCCAATACCCATTCTCCCCTTGTTTCATGGCAGTAGCCAGCCCGTGACTTTACAGGATAAAGACTAGATTTTTCAAACTCCTCTTCAGGTAAGTGGGACTAGGTTACAGCCAAAGGAACAGAATCGATGCAATGTGTCCAACTTCCAAGTTGTGCATTAACAGAAAGGTAGTCCCACCTCTCCCTTTTTTTTCACCTTCCAAATGGCCAAAATATAGACACGACGATGGGCCATACTGGATTTTGTGGGCCACAGCACCACCCAAAAGGGAGTGGAGAAATAAGAGAGAGAAAGCTTCATACCTATACTGCTACCTGGACTTCCATCTGGTTTATAATACTGATTTTTTTTTTTTTAATCTCTGCAGCAACAGTCAAAATTTTTTTTTTCTTTTTTTCTTTTTTTGAGATGGAGTCTTGCACTGTCACCCAGGCTGGAGTGCAGTGGTGCAATCTGAGCTCACTGCAACCTCGGTCTCCCAGGTTCAAGCAATTCTCCTGCCTCAGCCTCCTGAGTAGCTGGGATTACAGATGTGTGCCACCACACCTGGCTAATTTTTGGTCTCCAACTCTGACCTCATTATCTGCCCGCCTCAGCCTCCCAAAATGCTGGGGTTACAGGCATGAGCCACCATGCCTGGCCAACAGCCAAATTTATATCCTAACCAACACACCACCAAACTGGCCAAAAGAATAGCCAGCTCCCCCAACCCACTGTCTTCCCCAGCCTAATTATTATATCAGATTGTCTTGTTACCTGGCTGTTCCTCCTCCTTCCCACCCTTAAATATGGTTGACCCCCTCTCCCACTGTGTCTTTCCTTGAATCTGGTCTCTCTATGCTTTCTCCCTTGGAAATCTCATCTACTCTCATGGAAAATGACTTAACATGCTTCTAATTCTAACTCATCTCTGAGCACCGGGTCTGCTTATTGGACTTCTGATTGATCAATTGCTGGTACCTCAAACTCTGCATGTTTAAAATAGAACTCACTTTCCTCTCTCTCTCACACACACACAAACACACACACTCACCATGGGGGTGAGTAGGCAACCTGTTCTCTTCTTGATTTCCTTATTTAGGTAAATGAAATAAAAGATGCCACCATCCTGCCAAGAACCCAGGCTTAAAACTATAGCAGAGGCCACAAATTCAAATGCTTAGAGACCAGGCAAGAGGCAAGGGACAAGTGGTAACTGTGGGGAGAGAAAGAGCTGCTGACCAGTCTTAAAAAAGTAGCCACAACTTGCTGATCTCTGGCATGTAGGAATATTAGCCCAGTGTTGTTGGGTCTTCTGATCTTTCAAGAGAAGTAAAAAATCTAGATTTTATGTTTTATGTGATCTCTCTAGATTTTACAAACAAAACAAGAAGCCATCTTGAACTGGTCAAAATGTAAATCAAAGATTTAAAAACATATATATTTCTAAATAACATATATCATAAAATGACAATGTAACTTGTAGCAAAAATAATTTGACAGATCTAATATGTCTAAATCATTTCTTGATTTTTGGAAATTATGAATCTTTTGATGCAGTTATCACTAGATTTTGACCCCGTATGGGGTAATGATTTGACATAGGAAGCAACATGCAATTGTTCCAACAACTTCCTCATTAAATGGATAATCATTAAATGAATTAAGTAGAGAATTTCCTTAACATCAATGATACTGTTTTTAGTGTGGAATCCTCAGTTTCTTATCAATAGCAATTAAACATTCTATAGACTTTATAATATAGTCTAAGAACATATAGAACTGATTTAATATCTCTGCTATTGACCAACTCACAAAAATCACTTATTGAAATATCTTTTAACTTACTGGCTTATTCACTATGTTCTGTTCATTCTCAATTCATGGAGCTTCACAAACCAGGAGGCTTTATGTCAAGATTTAACAAATTGAAAGGGCTTAAAAGTTTATTACATGTTTTGCTGTTGTCATCAAATACATTGATTAGAAAATCCAATAATTTTTCTCTTGGAATTGATACTCCACTTTTTTTTTAAACAGGATACCTATTTTTTCTTATCCATAATAACTTCCACTTGTTTCAAACTTCCCTTTGTTTACATATGTCCAACTGCTTTACAGTTTATTGAAATAATGTCAGCTCTAATAGCTAAAACATGTTATCTTATAAAGCTAAAATAAATACTGCTAGGCACGGTGGCAAAAACCTATAATCCCAGCACTTTGGGAGGGTGAAGTGGGCAGATCACTTGAGGTCAGAGGTTTGAGATCAGCCTGGCCAACATGGTGAAACTCCATTTCTACTAAAAATACAAAAATTAGCCAGGTGTGGTGGCACATGCCTGTAATTCCAGCTACTTGGGAGGCTGAGGTAGGAGAATCACTTAAACTTGGGAGATGGAGGTTGCAGTGAGCTGAGATCGCGCCACTACACTCCAGTCTGGGCAACAGAGCGAGACTTCATCTCAAAACAAAAAAACTCTAAAATAAATACTGATGTCTCCATTAAACTATCATATATTAAGGCCCAAACGCATTTGTGTCCACTACAGTGAACATACAGAACTAACTGACTTCCACCACAAGGGGTATAGCTCAGGGGTAGAGCGTTTGAATGCAGAACTTACTGACTTCCACATTGCTTTTGCAGATCTAGCACTGCAGGCTTGTCCATCAAGGTTCAATTTGCATTACTTAATTTAGTTATTTCTGCCATTTATTTGGTGTGTGGTAGTAAATATAGTTTATCAAGAAAAACATGAGTTCTCTTATTGACTTATCCAAAATTGAATTTGATAACTTAGTGCCAAATTAAAACATCCACATTGTTTCTAAACTTTTGGCTGAAACTCCGTACTCTCTCTAGAATTGTATTAGCACTTTCTGTATAAAATCCAATGACAATCTTCTTATTTGGTACAATGTTACATCTTTATGGAAGTATATCTCAAATATAATTCTTTCTTGTCTACTCACAATAAAGACAATACAGTGTACTAAATGTTTCCCAGTGTCATAAGATCAACAAAAACCATTATATTCAAAAAGCTTTAAATTTGCATTTTAATTATTAAAACATACTCACATAAAAAAATGAAGCTTCTTAGATGATGACTTTAAATATACCTCTGATTTACATATTTTTCAAAAAGCTGTTTTCTCATTTGGGTACATCCGGTGTTTAATAGGTGTGTCCACAAGAGAATGGCGTGTTCATATCAATATTAATCCCTTTGAAATTCTAGGAAATGTGTGTGAAATGCTAAATTACGCTTAACTATACAGTGGTGCTAAAAATTCTGACAGTAGCTTCCAAATCTTTTTCTCTTTTTTTTTTTTTTTGAGACAGAGTCTCACTCTGTTGCCCCGGCTGGAGTGCAGTGATGAGATCTCGGTTTACTGCAACCTCCACCCCCACGGGTTCTAGCCATTCTCATGTCTCAGCCTCCTGAGTAGTTGGGATTACTACAGATTTTATGTAATAAAGTTTATCTTATAAATAATAAATTTTATTTTGTGCTGATTCTTAAACAGTATCAAAAGAAGTTCCAGGCTGAGATTCATTATTATTATAAATTTCTTGTTCATTCTTCTGCAGGTATCAAGATTTACATTTATCATACTTAAAAGTATTGAAAATTCATCCAGATTTTTGTTGTCTCATTCCAGGTGGATGTTTCTGATATTCCATAATAAAATCTTAAATATATAAATAGAAAACACTGCATACCTATTTTCTGAAGAATTAATGTATGCGCTTACCATAGAAGTATTTTATTATTTTTTGAGACAGGGTCTCACTCTGTCGTCACCCAGGCTGAAGTGCAGTGGCAAGATCTCAGCTCACAGCAGCCTCGACCTCCCAGACTCAAGGGATCTTCCCAACCTCAGCCTCTCCAGTAGCTGGGACTATAGGCATGCGCCACCATGCCTGGCTAATTTTTTTTGTATTTTTTTGTAGAGACAGGGTTTTGCCATGTTGCCCAGGCTGGTCTTGAACTCCTAGGCTCAAGTGATCCTCTTACCTCAGCCTCCCAAAGTGTGGGATTACTGGTGTGAGCCACTGCACCCAGTCCAATAAAAGTATTTTAAACTAGTGACTCTCCTAAAGCAGTTAGTGTTTTAACACATGTAACTCGGCTGCAGTCCCTGCAGTGACACAGGCCAGATTGTGTCATAATGTGGAAACAACAGGAGGCCTATTGTCAATGGTAATGACATCCTACAACTATTAACACAAACCAATGAGTTTATATTAAAATTTCTATTAATTGTAACATTTATTGTAATTACCATGATACTATTTATCTTCGAAATATTTCAACATTGTAACCATCAATATGGTGCAGGGTACATAATGGCTAAATATCGAATCTAGTCTATATGCCGAACTTAGTCCAGGGGCTGCCAGTTTTAGCTTCACGCCAAAACTCCAGAAGAGATCATCAGTGGATCCTGGAAGTGAAGATGGGTTGCATTTCAGACTCTGAATAAACAGTCAATGTCTTCTTTTTCCCCTTTTGGGTGGGGGATGGATATCAAGTGATGTCACACCTAGACCACTTCACTGAAGTTACCAGCCTGTTTCCAGTAGTCCTTTGATTTTTCCACCAGTGGGTTTGTATTCCAAAAAAGAGTTCCTGTCCTGTCCAACTTTCTGAGCCAAGGATTTATAAAACCTGGTTATCTGCTAGAAATGGGAGAGAATGGAAAAATCCAAATAGTTGACACCTAAATTAAAAGCAAAAAAGCATCTTGCCACATACGTACCTCCAACTCTACCTGTCCTGCTCAAGGTTTAGCTCCATGAAACCTTGCCTGATCCCACAAGGCATGCCCACCTTCTCCCCGCTAAACGCTCACAGCATGAAGTCTATTTCTCTTAGATGACATCATACCTACTGATTACAGATGCCTGAAAGTAAATTCCAACCCCCAGCCCCAGCATCCCTTGACCTACCCCTTATCCCCCTTTCCCACTCATCTTGGGCAATCACACCGCCATGCCTTGTCCACAACAGTCTCCTCAACCTGGAACACCCTTTTCCCTCATTGCTTCTCGCCAGAATCCATCAAGGCTCGGCACAAAGGTACTCTCCCAGGAGGCCTTCCTGAATTCTTCCGTGAGGCAGACTGCTTCCCGAGCTGCCCTGGCCCTTCTCGGGCCAAGTCTCTCCAGAAACTCATCCCATTGTTCTGAGATGGAAGGGATCCCACACCCACGACAGGCCTCCGGGTTTGCTTAATGACTCAACCAGCGAGGGTGCTCGGTAAGCCCCACCAGCACGCGCCCTACTCAGCAGGTAATGATTGAGACCTACGAGGTGACGGGCGCCGCGGTCGACGCTGGGACAAGGTCCCTGCTCCAGGTAGCTTACGTTCTATTCACTAACGTCAAAGAGCAGTGAGTGCTGTTACGTGTATGGGAGCCACCAGGGTCTCCGCCTGCCCTCAGGGCCACGGGCGCACTCGACGATTTGCGCCTGCCTCAGTTTCTTCGTGGGACCGCACCGTCCCCGTCTCCAGAGACGTGACACACTCTCACCACGCGCTCTCGCGTTACCAAGTCTGCGAAGCCGCACACCGCCAGTCCCGGCGTCCCCCGCGCGCCACGCTCCTTTCCGACAGGCCCCAGGAGCCCCGCTGCATGCCGGGGCTTGTGGTCTCGGCGTAAGCGGCGCGGCGCGGCGAGGCGCTGCGGCCGGCGGACGCGCGTGGCAGGAAGCGGAAGCGACCCGAGGCCCTGCCCCGGCCCCGGCCCCGCCCCGCGCCTCGCCGTGCCGCTCGCCGCCGGGCTAGAACTGACGTGTCTCTCGGCGGAGGTGCTGTGCGGTGGAACAGACTGGGCCGCGGGCAGCGTCGCGTCGCGCGGAGCAGAGCTGAGCCGAAGCGGGACCCGGAGCCTGAGCAGCCGCCGCCATGGCAAGTGAGTCCTGCACGGGCAGCTCTACCGAGGCCGGGACGGATCAGATTCCCCTTCCCCTCACCCGTGCGGTCGAGAGCTCGCCGGCCAGCCCTGCCCGGCCTCCTGCAGAACGCGGCCGGTGTCCCCGACCCTTCTCGAGTATCCCCACGAGTCCCGGGTGCGGCCGGCTCCCCTGGCCACTGCTCTCACTCGTCCTGGGCAGAAGGCTTCCCTGGGTAGCGCGGACGGTTACTTCTCTGTGTTCTAACTCTTCCTGTTTTGTTTCTCCCATCAAAGTCAAATTTCTGGAAGTCATCAAACCCTTCTGTGTCATCCTGCCGGAAATTCAGAAGCCGGAGAGGAAGGTAAGTACCCCAAATTGCCAACAAAGAAGATTTCAGGAAACTGTCTGGACTCTGAAAGTTTACAGTATGATTAAAAATGGCTTCAGCACGGCAATGGAAACTCTCCCTTCTCTTGTCTTGGAGTGTAGTCGTGCTCTGTTATTCCGGAGAGCTGTCGAAAGGTGACCTGGTTGTGTGGAAATTTCCACCGAAGTCATCGTGCTGTATTTGGAGCATCTTTGGTGGAAGTTGCTCCGAGAACAAAGCCTCCGGTTGCCCTGTCCCAAAAATGGATCCGAGCCGTGAATGAATAAGGCCTCAGTTAGGATAGCAGATTGAGTTACCCTCCCTTTTTCACCTCCAACGGGAGCAGGTCATGGGTTGGTTTTTTTTTTCCAGGAGATGCCCTTTGTATCCATCTGCTAAAGGGAAGGGCTGTCACTTTAGTATTTACAAATGAGTTTGTACCTTTTATGTAGGCTGTCACAATAGCGAGAATAAAGGCTATTCTTTTGTGAAGTCTGCTGCTTTTCACAGCCAGTGTATTAAAACAAGGAAAGATTAAATGTAGAACTGTGTTGAATCCGAAATTGTGTGGAGTGAGTGTTGCCAGTATAAGTGCAGCTATCAAATAACGAAAAAAAGTTTCGTTAGGTTCCTAGGTTAGAGAGTGGGGAATAAAATGTTTGTGTCCTCAGATTATTTTTCAAACTGTTGTTAAAGCATTCACATGGACACTTGGGTTCTTGGAATCCACTTTCATTTTTTACTTAAAATAGTTTCATAGAAATGCCCATGTGCTTTTTTTAATGGACGAATTTGTAAAACTTTACCCCTCAATTCCAATGTAGTGGAGGGGTATGGCTCTGGAGGCAGGCAAGCCTAGGTCCCACTCTTTACATCGCTCCTTAGTAGCTATGTGACATTGGCCTTGTAACTCAGTGTGGTAGATGGAACCAGGGAAATATGTGCAAGGTATAGCAGTGGCTCAGGAAGGGATTAACTCTGGAAGACATGATGTCTTACGGTGGTTTTGAAGGACAAATAGAAGCCTCCTTGAAGGGATGGAAAGGAATTCCAAGTAAAAGGAGTATATAGTTTGCAAAGGCATTGGTGACAAGAGTGTAGCATGTTTGGATGAGAGGTTGTTAGATGTAGTTCCTATTGATAGAACATAATGGAAGGTGGGGAACAATAGGAGATGAATAACAAGGGCCAGACATGAGAATGTCACTTTGGAAGGAAGGGAGAGGACTAGAGTTGGTTTAGAGGCTTTTCACATCAGAGGATGAACTGTGGTACTGAGCAAGAATGGATTTAGGGGCTACTAAGAGGCAGAGGAGACAGGACTTGGAAAAAGAGCTTTTGGGGTTTTGATGTTAAATTTGATTGTAACCAGGAGATCTTGGTGATTAAAAAGTCTTGAAAAAATTGTCTGCTCTTCGTTTCCCGTCAAGATTCATTTCAGGCAGGTTAGTCTGAAATGGCGTTGCCTTTTCTCGGCCATTTTCTAATTTCTTAGTGTGGTGGGATGGTAGGTGGGAAGAGGAGCATTCTCAAGAGAAGAAGAGTCCTGTGAATGCCCTCAGCTTTGGATGAAGTATCTGAACACTAATTCACACCACCCTTGTGTGGCTGTATGACTGTGTCCTACTTTGCCTGCATGTATAGTTAGAGGACTGTGACTCCTGTTCTGGCCAGAGGGCCGGGAATGCTGACTCAGTGCCTGCCTAGAAGTGTTTTTAAGGAACACAGTTTTGTTCACTTAATACTGTCAGTCTCTCACAAGGTATTTCAACCTCAGAATCTTCCGTCTGTACAATAATTCATATTTGTTAAGCCCTCTAAAGCCATTAGTCTAGTGTCGGCAGCAGACACTAGTGAAGACACTCAGTTTCAGAGGCAGAAAACCTGAAAGAGTTCCCACTCTACTCTTCAGTGACAGAGGCTTTGGGTGGAAGGTCTAAACCTTTCTTATGATACGTAATAGTCATCTTTTCAGCAATTCTTGTCACCTGTGCAACCTTTGTACCTGAGAAGATGTGAAAATCCTTAACAGATGTTACTAATAGGTTAAACATGCAATTCTCCTGCCCTTCCCCAATATTGTTTATTACACTGTTTTACCCTTAATTCATAGAAAATACACTATTGAGCAATTCCAAATTACTTGGCTCCAGAATAACAAGGTTTTGTGACTTACACTCAAATGAAAAGTGGTTGCTCGTGTGTTTTACAAGTCATGTTCTATTGTGACATTCTTCAATCTTGAGTCTTAACTGTTAATGCTAATGGTTAAAAGCACAGTTTGGGACTCAGACTCACTTTAGCATTGCGGTTTGGGACAAATTATTTAGTCTTCTAAGACTGAGTTGTAAAATAAAGATAACTCTCTGTGGTGTGACGTGAGCTGGGGGGATGCCTGTAGGTCCTTGCATTGTGCTCTGTGCAGTGGAAGTTACACAGTACAATGGTACTTATGTTTGGTACATGGTTCAGCTTCTCTGCTGAACAGAGGAAAGGGTCTGGTTGGAGTCCATTTTTAGAGAAAGGGGTCTGATTGGAGTCCATTTTTATTAATTTGCTTTTGAAAGTAACCCCTGCTTTAATTCATTCGCTTCTACTCTAGATTCAGTTTAAAGAGAAAGTGCTGTGGACCGCTATCACCCTCTTTATCTTCTTAGTGTGCTGCCAGGTAAGCTAAGGCTTGTATTTATTTCGTATTGGGGAGGGGGATAAAAGTAGCTGGAAACAGGTGTGCTGACTGTTTTGCTCTTTACCTATTCCCAGATTCCCTTGTTTGGGATCATGTCTTCAGATTCAGCTGACCCTTTCTATTGGATGAGAGTGATTCTAGCCTCTAACAGAGGTAGGACTCTGGCTCTCTCTGTCTTTTCTCTGTAGAGTGTGGGCTTACCTAGCTTCACTTAGTTAAATTATAGGCTTTGGCTTTATATGGAACTTAGAGAGTGACTTGGAAAATAGAGTGAAGAATGTTAGTGTGCTGTGTTGAGTAGCCTTATTAAATGCTGAGTTCAGCACCAAGGCATACCATCATATTTGGAATCGTATTTGAATGCAGTACAAAACCTGTATTGACAAGATAAGTCTATGCTATAGAGAGAATTAAAAACATGGAAAAACAACTAGAATACTTTTTGAATACCTGAAATGATGACATTTCCATTGATAACATTCTTCAGAATATGTATTTTCAGCTGTATCTTTTTCATATCTATAGGTTACATATATTGTCAAAAAATATGTAACAGTGTTTTGTATCCTCTAACCAGTTACCTATGGGACTGGGGAGGATTCTGAATGTGTATGTTGATACTGCATTTGATTAACTCATTTTAAAAACATAGTTGAATTAAATTCCAAATCAGTTGGAAGTATAGCTCATTTTAACATAATGGGAAGTAAGAAGCTTATTCACAACTAGATACAATTGTACAGGCTCCCTTTCCAGACTCTGGGAATTATTTGAATGTTATCCTTTTTTTATTAACTGATGAAGAGACAAACGTTTCTTATCTCTAAAACCAGAATGAATCTGTTTATGGTGAATTTAAATGCAGCAATCTGTTTAGACACCATGTGACTTCCTAAACAGAATAAGATGTTGCCTCGCAGGCTGAACAGAATGAATTGAATTATACACTAATCGTTGATATTTTGGGGTTCTCTAAATTAAATGCAGCTAGGAAACTGAAACACATTAGTTTCATATAAGGGGTACTCAGTCAAATTTTGCTCATTCATTTTTAAAATAATGTACTATGTTTCCAAGCTAATATTGACTGTTTTGCTTCTCCGTTTCCTCAAGGCACATTGATGGAGCTAGGGATCTCTCCCATTGTCACGTCTGGCCTTATAATGCAACTCTTGGCTGGCGCCAAGATAATTGAAGTTGGTGACACCCCAAAAGACCGAGCTCTCTTCAACGGGGCCCAGAAGTGTAAGAAAGATTGTGAATAATCTGATGTCTATAGTTGGAGAATTTGTATTTGCTATAATGGCATCAAACAGGTTTTCTTTTCTTTTTTTTGAGGGGGGGCGGATGGAGTCTAACTCTCTTGCTCAGGCTGGAGTGCAGTGATGCAATCTTGGTTCACTGCAACCTCCACCTCCCACGTTCAAGCAATTCTCCTGCCTCAGCTTCCTGAGTAACTGGGATTACAGGTGCGTGCCACTACACCTGGCTAATTTTTGTGTTTTTAGTAAAGATGGGGTTTCACTACATTGGCCACGCTGGTCTTAAACTCCTGATCTCGTGATTTACCTGCCTCGGCCTCCCAAAGTGCTGGGATTATAGGCGTGAGCCGCCATGCCCAGCCCAAACAGTTTTTTCTTTTGTGCTGCAACCTCCTTGGCCTGCCAACCCTGTAGGAGCACCATGGCCTGTGTTAGCATGAGCACTTCTGGGAGAGCAGAGGTGCTAGGTGCTGGGGATGGGCCGGGCAAGGCAGGGGAGAGTGTCTGGAGTGCCCCTGAGGCCGTGTAATGGAGTGGAAGGATCAGAGCTTGGAGGTCTTAGCACCCTTGGACAACATTTCATTATTACTTAGAAGGAAGTAATGGCTACTTCAGAGCTGTCATAAGGATTAAATAATCACTGTCACAATGCCTGGCACATAGTAGTTATTTGGCAAGTGTTTTATAAAAAAATTTCACCAGGCACGGTGGCTCACGCCTGTAATCCCAGCACTTTGGGAGGCCGAGGCGGGCAGATCACGAGGTCAGGAGATGGAGACCATCCTGGCTAACACGGTGAAACCTTGTCTCCACTAAAAATACAAAAACTTAGCCGGGTGTGGTGGCACATGCTGTAGTCCTAGCTACTCCAGAGGCTGAGGCAGGAGAATCGCTTGAACCTGGGAGGTGGAGGTTGCAGTGAGCCAAGATCGCGCCACTGCTCTCCAGCCTACTTGGGCAACAGAGAGAGACTCTGTCTCAAAAAAAAAAAAAAAGAAGGAAAGCTTCTCTTAGGAGCTAAGGGAATGGGAAGAGTAAACAAATTGATGGTATGTGGGGTTTTCCTTTTAAAAGCACATTAAATAAAAACTTGAGAAGGGATCACTTTACCCAAAAGCTAGTAATTCTGTCCTCTGGACCCAGATCTGGATGGTGAGCCTAGAGAGGTGGCCCAAATCTGTAGTTCAGCTCATGAGCCATCCAGACCCCAAGTGCCTGACATTGAGTTTGGGTGCTGCAGGTGTGACATCTCCAGATTGTCTCCGGATGGTGTCAGGAGTAGGTTCTGCTCCCTGATTTTCTTTGAATAGAACAAATTTTCCAAGTATCACTTTTACTCCTCCCATGATTAAAAAGCAAGTGAATCTAGGAAAAGGTGAAACTAAAGAACAAGTGTGCTTTTGTTAAAAGGCTTTTGATTCATCATGTACTTTGCTGATGTGATGGTTTAGCATGTTCTCAGTCAAGCCCCTTGGAGGTCGTATCACTGCTCTTCATCTTTGTTCTCCCCTGTGCCTGTCGTTGAGTGGGTGTTTCTGAACTATTTCTTTTGCTCTGTGTAGTGACCCACTTGGAAAACACTTCTTTCTTTCAATTCTAGTATTTGGCATGATCATTACTATCGGCCAGTCTATCGTGTATGTGATGACCGGGATGTATGGGGACCCTTCTGAAATGGGTGCTGGAATTTGCCTGCTAATCACCATTCAGGTAATTGTTATGCTAACATCTCCCTCTGAGTAGCCCCTCACACTTACCTACAGTTCTCACATGACGAATATCAACCACACCTAAAAGGAACTCCTACTGAAAGGAAGCAGAAGCCTAAGACTCTGGGTTAGCTCTCTGAATTCAGCAGAGAAAGGCTTTACTGACCACTCTCTGGGACGGAGGATGTGACCTCACTCTGTCTTCAGCATTTATATCAGAGAACCCAGTTACTGAAGGATGGAGCCATGTCCACGGGGAGCAGTAACACATAGTCTTGTATTTTTAAATTTTTACAGCTCTTTGTTGCTGGCTTAATTGTCCTACTTTTGGATGAACTCCTGCAAAAAGGATATGGCCTTGGTTCTGGTATCTCCCTCTTCATTGCAACTAACATCTGTGAAACCATCGTATGGAAGGCATTCAGCCCCACCACTGTCAACACTGGCCGAGGTAAGGGCCCTGTGCTCCTCTAGTGGCAAAAACGATTAAGCAATGCAAAGCAGAAGACAAAAATCCCCCCGTTCCACAGAAAAATTATGTCAGTTTTAGGTTTATCTCTTCTGATTTTTAAAATCAGAAAAGTTTTTAAAACTGCAAAGTTTTAAAAACACAAATAGGCTTATAATTATAATGATACCTAACTTGCACTTTTCATATAAAAATATCTCCTGGACGTTCGGCATGTCAGAATACACAATCCTGCCTCACTTTTCTTAGCACAGTATAACCTTATATTGCAACGATAAAGCAATGTTAAGTCATTTCCAGGTGTTTTTATTGTTAACATTGAAACAGTGAACGTCCTCATATGTTCATCTTTGTGTATTTTGGCAGCTGCTCTTAGTGAATAAATTTCTAAAAATGAAATTCCTAAAGCAAAGCACTTGGTCATGCAAGGGGCAGCTTTCTGAAAAAGGCCTGAACTTGGAGCTTAGCACCCGCGTTCAAATCCTGGCTGTTCCTGTTAGTTGTAAATAGGTGGCTTTGGGCAGATTCCCTCACCACTGAATCTTGGTTACCAGGATGAAATGAGAAGCAGCATGAAATTATGTGATGCCTGGCTCCTGGTAGATGCATATCAAATATTAGCATGCTGTGCTACATCCACTAAGTGCCACAGAAATCTTGTAACAAAGCATGTTTTTAATAAAAAGGTCAAAACATATAAGGGAAGCCTTAGAGAGTGTGACTTTTTAGGGAAAGGAAATAAACATTTTTGACACTAAATATCTTCTGCACTGAGGAGCATTCCAGGAGAAATAATCAGGCGTTATTTGAGAGTTTTCTTTTAATTGAATGTTGGAAACAGAGTCCTTGGCCTCCAGAGACCATATTATCTCATTAATGAGATGGAAAACTGGTCCCCACACAAGTGAAGGCTGCAGGTGCCTAACAGGTTACAAAGGATAGTGGAGCTTGAAGTAGGGAGCCATAGAGAAGAGTGGGCAAGATCACATTTGATGCTTCCTTAGGTACTTTGTATAATTTTAGGAAATCCAAGGTAAATTGGGAGGAGCAGGTCCGGAAGGCAAAGTTTGGCAGGATGTGAAAAGGCAGGAGAGGGAACGCATTGTAGGAGTTCAGGCATTTGACAAGACCATCGTGGCGACTGGCCTTTGGGGAGCGCCTGAGTGGGAAGGAAGTAAAGTCAGAGGGGAAGGGCCTGGTGGCTTAGCAGCCCAGTAGTAGCCGCCAGAGGCTCATGTTCCATTCTGCAGCAGGGTATTGAGTGATGGGAGCCAGAGTTTGGAAGGAGTGATTTGCTCTGCACTGAAAGGCAGAGAGAGCAGCTAGGTGTGTACAGCAGTAATCCAGCCCCAACCAAGCCATCCTACAGGAGAGCATTGTGTCAGGGCATTTGGAGGAAGCAAGTAAGACAGGGGGCCAGAGAGGCACTTTCAAGGTGGGGGAAAACTAAGAAGCAAAGGTGGGTTTGTCTGGCCTTGAAGTCAATGTGTCTAAATGTCAGTTGCTCATGTTTGGGACCTGGCTGACACGAGATGCATTCAGGAAGGGCTGTGCCCCATGGCCTGCATGTGGGCAGTGAGTGGTGCTGGAGGGAGAGCCTGGTGAGGAGGGGCAGGGAGAGCCACACAGAGGGCACAGCTGGGACGGCAGCTTTGCAGCTGTGCCTGGAGACGTTGCAGCTTGGCTTGGGATGGGGGAGGCTGTTGAATGAGATTCTGTAGGCAGAGAGAGTAATCACTGCTGCTTCCCTGGGCAGCAAGAACAATCCAGAACTGGGAATTAGTCCCAAATTCGATACCGTGGGGAAACAGGCCAGCCTTGTCACACAGGACCAAAAGGTGGAAAGGATGGGAACTGACGAAAGACCACCACAGGGTGAGATGAGGACATGATGGCCAGTTAGGACATGGTGTCTCTTTCACAGAAGCCACAGCAGAGGAGGTCAGTGGTCACATTGGTTAGCTGATCTGCCTGACATGTCATCTCTGAATGGTCCAGGAAGATGTAGCAGGTGGTCCCAGCTATCATGTGTTAGAAACTTGAGGACAGTGCTTTTGAGTTCTTTGGTTTCACCTTTTCCTAGATTCACTTGCTTTTTAGTCATGGGAGGAGTAAAAGTGAAACTTGGAAAATTTGTTCTATGAAAGGAAAATCAAGGAGCAGAACCTACTCCTGACAGCATCCAGAGACATAATCTGGAGATGTCACACCTGCAGCACCCAAACTCAGTGTCAGGCACTTGGGGGTCTGGATGGCTCATGAGCTGAACTACAGATTTGGGCCACCTCTCTAGGCTCACCATCCAGGTCTAGGTCCAGAGGACAGAATTATTAGCTTTGGGGTAAAGTGATCCCTTCTCAAGTTTTTATTTAATGTGCTTTTAAAAGGAAAACCCCACATACCATCAATTTGGTTACTCTTCCCATTCCCTCAGCTACCAAGCTATTTTGGTTGAATAGAAGCTTTCCGTTTTGTAGGATGTCTTCATTTCTTACATTTCACTCTATTTCACTGTTCAGCACAAGGGAATGGACACATTTGATAAGTTCCACAGTACTAGATGGGTCCTCTAAGTACGGTCTGGCCTTCAGTTTCAGTTTTCCTATTTAATCTGTCATGTAAAATAAATTTTACTCCAAAGTGGCCATCAAATATAGTCCCTGTTTGACTTTTTTTGTTGTTGAGATGGAGTCTTGTTCTGTCGTCCAGGCTCAAGTGCAGTGGTGCCATCTCAGCTCACTGCAACCTCCACCTCCCGGGTTCAAGCAGTTCTCTGCCTCAGCCTCCTGAGTACGGCGCCTGCCACCATGCTCGGCTAATTTTTTTGTATTTTTAGTACAGACAGGGTTTCACCATCTTGGCCAGGCTGGTCTTGAACTCCTGACCTTGTGATCCGCCCACCTCAGCCTCCCAAAGGGCTGGGATTACAGGCGTGAGCCACCGTGCCCCGACTCCTATTTGACTTTTTAAAAAGTGCTTCTCAGAGTACCGATACCATGACCCCACACTGCCCACAGAGACCCTGTTTCTGGAAGTAATGCCAGCTTCCTGCCAGTAGAAGTACTGTGAGTTGCCAGGCTTCCATTATGGGATGGTTACACCGTCCTGGAACGGCAGAGCTTACCACTTGTTTCTTTCTTTCGCTTTTTAGTTTTTTAGCTTAAGTAAATTTCTTGCTAATGTCTAAAACTTAGGCCTTAATAATGCACCACACTCCCCACCTTCCTCTCACTTGTTACTCTGTTGTCTCATTCTCAGATTGGGTCCCCTTCCCGTTTCCCTCAGTCCCTCAGTAAGCTCACTCCACCCCTAGGCCTGCCTCCCTCAGGAGCATCTCCTGGCAGGGTGTGATTTGGATGGGGCCACATGGTGGACGCAAGCACATCCTCTGTACTTGTACCCTTGATGTAAGGAGCAGAGAGTTGGAGCCTCCCCACTCACCAGCCAGGGACAGCCTGCACTTCAGAGCTGTTGAATGGGTACTTGTGCTTCTCAGGATTTTCCAGGAAAGTAGATTTGCCGGCTCTGAGTCCTCTCTTCAGTGGATGACCCCTTCCAGCTAGAGTTCAGCAAAGTCTGCTTTTATTTTTGTAAATTATCATCATTCCACACCTCTGGTGGCCACTGACTCATACCTAAGAAATGAGACTAGTTAATTTTAAAAAGTGGAATAGTGGTTGGGTGCTGTGGCTCACACCTGTAATCCCAACACTTTGGGTGGGTGAGGCAGGAGGATCGCTTGAGGTCAGGAGTTCAAGACGAGACTGGGTAACATAGTGAGACCCCAACTGTACAAAAATAAAAAATAAAAAATTAGCCAGGTGTGGTAGCACGCCTGTAGTCCCAGCTATTCGGAAGGCTGAGATAGGAGGATCACTTGAGCCCAGGAGGAGGAGGTTGAGGCTGCAGTGAGGTGCTGCCACACCACTGCACTCCAGCCTAGGCAACAGAGAGAGACCCTGTCAAAAAAGAAAACAAAACAAAACAGAATAGCCCGTTTCTGTAGTTTGAATTCTCTACAGAAGAGAAGTGAGGGATGAGTAGAATACATGCTGTATCCCTGTGGCTATGGGCACCATGTGTCTAATAACTTAAGTTTGTTTTCCTCTTTTTATTTTCTCTGCTAAGAAGCCTAGAAGCAAATTGAGTTGCCTGTTTGTTCCTTCACATTTGTGTCCTCCTTTGCCAACAGGAATGGAATTTGAAGGTGCTATCATCGCACTTTTCCATCTGCTGGCCACACGCACAGACAAGGTCCGAGCCCTTCGGGAGGCGTTCTACCGCCAGAATCTCCCCAACCTCATGAATCTCATCGCCACCATCTTTGTCTTTGCAGTGGTCATCTATTTCCAGGTGCGTCCAGATCCAACCCCAGGGAGTTTCCGTGGTCTGGATTTAAGTGTCAGAATGCCTTGTGTGCAGTCCCCTACTCTGTGGGGTGCACTGTCATCATATTGTGTTGAAACGATGAGATGGTATTTGAAGGCAGCAGGTTTCCAGATGAGCTGGACAAGCACGTTCATTGAGTCATGGGACCTGCCATTAACGAAACAAAATTAAGGCAGTTCTAACATTTGTGAAATCATGTTCCTTTGGGTTGGGCCTATCAACAGGTAAGAAAATATATTTCTAAGTTCTTAGTTCAAGAGAAGCAAAAAGTACTGTAGCTCTGAAACCTCATTGCTCTCTTATAGAAATTTTGTATGATATTTATAGGTAACTTCAGCATCTCGGAAAAGGCCTATCTTCTTGAGCTGTCTTACCTTTAAAAGTATTCCATCTTTTAAACTTGCTTCTGAGTAAGAAACCTGAACTGCTAGTTGTTTCCCTGTAATTGGATTGATCTTTGTATTTTTTGATGGTCAACTTTGTATTTTTGGTGTTTATTAAAAAGAAGGGACAGAGATAAAAGGTAGTTTGATGTTTGTGAAAGGTATTTATACCAGCTACATGCTTTTCCTGTTCCTTCTGAGACTAAGCCAGATTCCTGCTTAATAAAAAGCTAACTCTTTAGGGGCTTTGCCAGAATTTGCAGTCAGATCGTTAAGAATTTAATTTTTTTTTTGAGACGGAGTCTTGCTCCGTTGCCCAAGCTGGAGTGCAGTGGCACGATCTCAACTCACTGCAACCTCTGCCTCCCAGGTTCAAGAGATTCTCCTGCTTCAGCCTCCCGAGTAGATGGGACTACAGGTGCCTGCCACCACGCCCGGTGAATTTTTTTGTATTTTTAGTAGAGACAGGGTTTCACCGTGTTAGCCAGGATGGTCTCGATCTCCTGACCTCATGATCCGCCCGCCTCCACATCCCAAAGCGCTGGGATTACAGGCGGGAGCCACCGCTCCCAACTTTAAGTATTTAATTTTTAAATCCTCTGTATTCTGAGCCCTGTTATAGGTACTGGGAGTTCATAAAAATAAACCTTTTCTATTCTCCAAGTGTTTCAGAGGGAGAGGTTGTATTCCTAGAAAAGTTTAGCTTTTCTGTTCATGATTAAAAACACCGTAAGGAACTGTTGCAAGGTGTGAGGCCACTGCTGTAGTGGCCCTGCCTCAGAGCCAGTGTAAAAGCTCAGGAAACATCACCAGCTAGAGAGAAACGCCGTTGGGATTTGGGTGCGTGGCCTCCAGGCTTTTCTCCATATTCCACACAGATGTGGATGTAATGTGATAGGCTTTGTCTTTTGGAGGGGGGAAAAAAAAGGATCATTCCAGCGTGCTCACTTCCATGTTTTGTTTTCTGTGAGACAGGGTCTCATCGTGTTGCTCAGGCTGGAATGCAGTGGCGTGATCTCGGCTCACTGCAGCCTAGACCTCCCAGGCTCAAGTGATCGTCCCACCTCAGCCTCCTGAGTAGCTGGGACTACAGGCGCGCACCACTACACCCGGCTAGTTTTGTTTATTTTTTGTAGAGATAGAGTCTCACTGTGTTGCCCAGGCTGGTCTCGAACTTCTGGGCTCAAGCAATTCTCCCACCTCGGCCTCCCAAAGTGCTGGGATTACAGGTGTAAGCTACCCCACCTAGCCTTCGGTGTATTTTTAAACCAGCTTTTCTGGGCCCGTTCTGGATGTTCCCCCAAAGTGCAGGAGTACGGTGGTGGGTAAGGAATGGGCACGAGCTCTCAGAACTGGGAGCCCCAGAACCAGCACACAGGATTTCCTCCCTTGTGGCCCACTGGATAGTCCCCGGCTGGACTGTGCTTCTGTGCAGCAGGCTGGAATGAAGCAGTGAAGGGGATTTGGTTCTGTTTGGCTTCTCAGGGCTTCCGAGTCGACCTGCCAATCAAGTCGGCCCGCTACCGCGGCCAGTACAACACCTACCCCATCAAGCTCTTCTATACGTCCAACATCCCCATCATCCTGCAGTCCGCCCTGGTGTCCAACCTTTATGTCATCTCCCAAATGCTCTCAGCTCGCTTCAGTGGCAACTTGCTGGTCAGCCTGCTGGGCACCTGGTCGGTAAGTAGGCTCTTCGAAGATGAGCTAGCAATGCAGCTAGTTGGAGTGGTTTCTGTCAGTGTGTCTTGCTCATGAACAGATATTTCATCCAAAGATATTTTCCATTGTAACTTTTACAAATTCAGCACATTAAATTATCTTTTCAGTAAGAAAATTGTACCATGGGCACCGAGTAAAATTGCATTCTTTCATCTGCTCAGAACTATTTTTGCCCTGATGCTAAAGTAAAATGAGGAGCACTCACACGCGTTTGGTTTCTTCTTCCCCAGGACACGTCTTCTGGGGGTCCCGCACGTGCTTATCCAGTTGGTGGCCTTTGCTATTACCTGTCCCCTCCAGAATCTTTTGGCTCTGTGTTAGAAGACCCGGTCCATGCAGTTGTATACATAGTGTTCATGCTGGGCTCCTGTGCATTCTTCTCCAAAACGTGGATTGAGGTCTCAGGTTCCTCTGCCAAAGATGTAAGTAGAAGCAAAACCTTCTAGAAGGGTGATGAAAGTGTGGCTAGTATAAGGGGTGTGGATTTGTCACCTCATCATAAATAGTGGTCTGTGACACTTGCAGACAGATCGTCCTCCTTTAAGGGCTGACAGATGGAGCTCAGCCAGTAGATCAGCTGTAGGTATGAGAATCTGAATCCACACTGTAAAGTTAGACTTGGTCATACGACTTCCTTGCAGTTTTAAAGTTCTCTGTATGAATATTGTCAGTGCTGGAAGAGGCGATCTATTGTCAGTGCTGGAAATGCTGGAAGTGGTACTGTTTAGTACCACTTGGAATGCCTGTTTCCCCTTCAACCTCCAATTCCAACTTCTCCCCTGTGGGCACCCTGCAGGTTGCAAAGCAGCTGAAGGAGCAGCAGATGGTGATGAGAGGCCACCGAGAGACCTCCATGGTCCATGAACTCAATCGGTGAGTGGCGGCCCCAGGTCCCCAACTTCCCATCTCTGGACATGTGTTGTTTCTTTCCACACAGGGCATCCTGATAGGCCCTAGCACTTACTGGGTCACTAAATCTTATCCTTGGGTTATAGGACAGAACTAAATGTTAAATATTTATTTATGAACTTGCTAAGTACTGGACACTGGAGACATAAAGATAAACACTTAACAGCCCCTGTCCTCCAGAGGTAGCCACTGGTAAGGAGATGGAAGCATGTGGCCAGGCGGGTGGGAGACAGTGTGGTAAGGGGTCTGAGAGCAACAGCTGTGAGCGGCAGCGGGACCCTCATTCACCCTGACTCATGCCGATGGGGTGCTGAAGAGAGCGCCCTGGAGGAGGGTCACTCTGAGCTCAGAGCAGGCAGGTCCTGGCGTCTGAGTGCATTTTGGGGCCTGAGATGGTGGTAAGGCTAGAGAAGCTGGCAGTGGCTGGGCACGGAAGGGGTTGATTTACGTTTGAAGCAGGGCAGAAGGGATGGAGCTTGCAGTCTCTTAGGAAGGTCAGTGCTAATACATGAAACCACGCTAGAGAGGGAGAGGGGGAGGCCACATACCTGCCGGGCTGTGGCGAGAGTTTGGGCCAGAGGTGATGGTGCCAGATATAGCCGTCCCCTTGGGGATGGAGCAGTTAGGTGAGGAAGGGCAAAGTCCAGGTGACCTTAGATGCTGCCACAGCACTCTTCGGTCTGCACAGTCTCCATTACAACTACTCATCTCTTCCATCGTCACTCACAAGCAGCCACAGACAGACACAGACAAATGAGCATGGCTGTATTCCTACAAAGCTGTCTACAAAGTCAGCTGCAGACCGGGTTGTCCTATGGGCCTTACCTAAAGGAAGCAACCACAGGAAAAGCCAGAATTGCAAACTTCACATTATTTTCTAATCCCTAGCAGGGATGGTAGGCAATTTAGTTCATTCTCTTAATATTAAGCTGCTGAATTTATAGCACTCTGCAGTAGAAATATAATTCAAGTCACATGTAATTTTTTTAATTTCTAGAAGTCACATTTTAAAAGTAAAAAGAAACAGGTGAAATTAATTTTAATATATTTAACCCAGTATATCCAAAGTATCATTTCAACATTATAATTAATGTAAGAAAAACCATGATGAGATATTTTACATCCTTGTCTTCAAATTAAATCTCCAAAATCTCATGTGACATCTCAGTTTGGTCTAGTTACAGTACCCTGGCTACTATGGCCAGTGTGGCCGCTGCCTGGACAGCAGCGCCTTGGCCTGGAGCACTAGATATAGTAGATGACTTTCAAGGAGACAGCAGAGGGGCCTTTGAGGCATTAGGTCCCAAAGTCCCAGGTGAGCCTGTTGGCCACCTGGCTCACAGGGGGGCTCTGTGGGTGTCCCAGAGCTGACTGTGTCCCCTTCCCCAGGTACATCCCCACAGCCGCGGCCTTCGGTGGGCTGTGCATCGGGGCCCTCTCGGTCCTGGCTGACTTCCTGGGCGCCATTGGGTCTGGAACTGGGATCCTGCTCGCGGTCACCATTATCTACCAGTACTTTGAGATCTTCGTGAAGGAGCAGAGCGAGGTCGGCAGCATGGGGGCCCTGCTCTTCTGAGCCCGTCTCCCAGGACAGGTTGAGGAAGCTGCTCCAGAAGCGCCTCGGAAGGGGAGCTCTCATCATGGCGCATGCTGCTGCGGCATATGGACTTTTGTTTAATAATGTTTTTGAATTTCGTATTCTTTCATTCCACTGTGTAAAGTGCTAGACATTTTCCAATTTAAAATTTTGCTTTTTATCCTGGCATTGGCAAAAAGAACTGTGAAAGTGAAATTTTATTCAGCCGACTGCCAGAGAAGTGGGAATGGTATAGGATTGTCCCCAAGTGTCCATGTAACTTTTGTTTTAACCTTTGCACCTTCTCAGTGCCGTATGCGGCTGCAGCAGTCTAACCTGTTTCCCCACAAAGGGAATTTCTCACTCTGGTTGGAAGCACAAAAACTGAAATGTCTACGTTTCATTTTGGCAGTAGGGTGTGAAGCTGGGACCGGATCATGTATTTCCCGGAGACGTGGGACCTTGCTGGCATGTCTCCTTCACAATCAGGCGTGGGAATATCTGGCTTAGGACTGTTTTTCTCTTTAAGACACCATTGTTTTCCCCTATTTTAAAAGTGATTTTTTTTAAGGACAGAACTTCTTCCAAAAGAGAGGGATGGCTTTCCCAGAAGACACTCCCGGCCGTCTGTGGATTTGTCTGTGTGCACCTGTTGGCTCTTCTAGCTGACTCTTCTGGTTGGACTTAGAGTTTGCCTGTTTCTGCTAGCTCCATGTTTAGTCCACTTGGGTCATCAGCTCTACCAAACTGAGCCTGGCCAAGCTAGGGGGACAGACCCTTGCAGTGATGTCCATTTGTCTAGATTCTGCCAGTCATCACTGGATGCATCTCCTCGCGGCTGCCCTAGCAAGGGGAGACATTGTGGTGGCTATCAGACATGGACAGAAACTGACTTAGTGCTCACAAGCCACTACACCTTCTGGGCTGAAGATCACCCAGCTGTATTTTCAGTTTTCTTACCATGCTTAGGACTGCACACAAGTGAGCAGACGCCACCAACTTCCTTTCTGCATCACCAGTGTCGTCAGCAGAGAGAGGACAGTGCAGGCTCAAGGTCGGTAGTGAAGTCAGGTTCGGGGTGCGTGGGCTGTGGTGGTGTTGATCAGTTGCTCCAGTGTTTGAAATAAGAAGACTCATGTTTATATCTGGAATAAGTTCTGTTTGTGCTGACAGGTGGCCTAGGTCCTGGGGATGGGCACCATCCCTCTGTCCTTGAGGGAGTCCCCTCTTAGGACAGGCACTGCCTGGCAGCAAGGGCAGCAGAGTTGGGTACTGAGATCCTGAGGAGCTTGAGGTTTCAAGCTGGCTTTAGACATTGGTGGGACCAAGAATGTTTTGCTGGATGCCCCAATCCTAAGAAGGGGTCCTGGGGGTGCATGCAGCCTATCGGGGAGACTCCACACTGACAGTGGGCACACGGCAGCCTGCGAAGCACAGGGCCACCACCACAGCCTGGCAGAGGGGCACACTCTGTCTGGAGACCTCGCTGGCAGTGCTAGCCAGGAAACAGAGTGACCAAGGGACAAGAAGGGACTTGCCCAAAGCCACCCAGCAACTCAGCAGCAGAACCAAGATGGGCCCCAGGCTCCTCCATATGTTCCAGGGCTTACCACCCTATCACACGTGGCCTTGTCTAGACCCAGTCCTGAGCAGGGGAGAGGCTCTGAGACCTGATGCCCTCCTACCCACATGGTTCTCCCGCTGCCCTGTCCACTCTGCTGCTACAGAGGGGCAGGGCCTCCCCAGCCCATGCTTAGGAATGCTTGGCCTCTTGCAGGCAGGCAGCTGTACCCAACCTGGTGGGCTGGGGACTGGAGGGCGCCAGGCCTCAGGAGGAGCCCCATAGTCCTGCCTGCAGCCTGTAACCATCGGCTGGGCCCTGCAAGGCCCATACTCACACCCTGTGGGTGATGGTCATGGTGGGTGGGTGGGGACTGACCCCAGCTTCCAGGGGACTGTCACTGTGGATGCCAAAATGGCATAACTGAGACAAGGTGAATAAGTGACAAATAAAGCCAATTTTTTACAAGGTACTTGGTCATGTTCTCTTAATTTTAAATTATATTTTATTCCCCAAAAGGACAGTGAGGCCCAAAGCTTGAGTGCAACTTTATGTGTGTCAAAGGCTTGGCTGGGGCACTCAGGCATTTTGCCTGGAAAAGTTCCCTTCTAGTGGTCATGTCAGCCTGGTGCTCACATTTGTGATAAAGTGAAATGGCTGCTGGGCCACATGTGGCGCTACTGCAGGGCTCTGCCAGTGAGGCAGAATGCACCAGCTGTCCCGTGAGAATGCAGAGGCCTCCACTGAGCCAGGGCACCTGCCACCCTGTGGAAGAGTGGGAACCTTCTAGCAGGAGCCTAGCGCCCCATAACTCGAAGCCCTTCGAGCCTCAGCTCCAGTACCCAGCTGGTGATTGGAGAAGTCTTACCTTGGTTGTGAGGCTGGCCTCAGACCTGACCTGTAGCCAAGCCAGAAGGACCCACTGTTATGTGGGTAGGAGTGGCAGGCTTGTGGCTGCTCCCCTAGAACGTGTCTAAAAGTCTTTCTGTTTCCACACCAAGCCCCCAGTGGTAGGCCACATTTCCACTCTCCCCAATCCTGGACAGGGCCTCACCCCAAACCTGCCATCCCCACTACCCGGGCCTGGTGCTTCCTCAGGAACTTGAGGGGTAGGTGGGAGGGCAGCCCCAGGGCAGGCCTGACCAGGGCTGTGGGAGGGCGTTACTCCTAGGTGGGCTCCAGCCTCAGTATTTACTTGTAGTCTTAGACCTTGTCTTAGAAACTGATTTCCAAGGGGAGTTGGGTCAGAGCAGGATGGTCCCTCTGAGACCACCTGATGGACAGGTGTGGGCCTGGCCTTGCAGAAGCCACACCTCAGCACTGTTTTGAGACTGCCAGGACACATGTGCAGCCAGGTCTGCCCTGCGCTCCCTCTGTACCTGCTGGCCCCAGGAGCAGGCTCAGGGAAGCCCTGGACAGGAGCACAGCACGTGGCCTCAGGCTCCAGACCAGCCAGGCGCTGTGAAATGCTGAGGCAGGCAGGGTGCTTGCCAATATAAATATGTTAGAAAACCTGCCGCCCCAGGGAAGCAGTAGGCCATCTCTCGTGCCTCAGGTATTTGGCTGCACTTGTGGCCGTGGCCCCTCTCACCTGAGGGCAAACAGAGCCCACATTCCAGCAGCCACGCGTGCTTCGAGATGGCAGGCCCTGGTGTGGCTTACTGTGGCGTCTCTCCACCTGGCTCTTCCTGTGCAAAGGGAACTCATGCTCAGAGATGGGTGGTAAGGCTTACTCTTCTTTTTCCCTTGGGGCAGGCACTGTCCCAGCCACTTCCTACATGTGCTCTCACTTCACCCCACTAGAGGCCCAGGAGGAAACAAGTCGGTCCATTTTATAGGTGAAGAAACTGAGGCCTAGGGAAATAGAGTGCAGCCAAAAGTCACTTAGCTCCAGAGCCAGGACAAAAAGCCTAAGGCTCACTTCCTACCCCAAGTCCCTGTCTGGTTGCTGGTCCTGCCTGCAGGTACTTCCCCAGCCTGCTCCTGCTGAAGCCAGGCCAGCATGAAGTCCTCAGGAAGGCTGGTATGAGCCTCCCATCTCATTCCTGAGGGGTCTGAGCCCCATGGCCTGGGGAAGAGCAACAGATTCCTGACAAGGGCCAGGAGTTGGGCATGTGGCACTGTCCAAGAGTCAGCAGAAGCCCCAACCTGAACTTCAGCACCCACCAATGCCTGGTTCTGGAGAGCCAGGTGTGCCCCTAAGTGGTAGTGCCCACCTCACTCCCCTGCCCCAATCCGTTCTAGGGCCACATCACCCACTCCTTTCCACACAGCAAACATTATTGAGCCCCATGGGGAAATGGAACAGAAGGTGCTTCTCCTCTCGAAAGCTCATGCCCCAGCAGAAAGGGTTCTGCAGTGTCTGTCTAACCTCTGGGCCTTGTTCCCTCTGCTGTCTGCCTGACAAGCTCCTGTTCATCCTTCAAAGCACAGCTCAATAAGGCTAGAAACATCTAAATGCCTATCGGAGGGGGGTGAATAAATTACAGCAGCTCCTCCCTGTGGAAAGGAACTAGGAGGACATTCTTTATATGTTGAGTTAGAAGAATCTCCAAGACATGCTGTCAAGGAAAAATACAGAAAGCAAGAAACAGCGTATGTTCCTATTTGTGCTTAAAAGCGGGGTGGGAAGCAACTAACAGACTACATCAGGAAAAGGCGTAGCAATTTCTCATAAAACTAGACACACACCCTACACCCAGCTATTCTATTCCTGGGTATTGAAACCCAAGATGAAAATGTATGCCTATACAAAGACTTGTACAGAATTTCATAATAGCTGAAAAATAGGGAATAGCCTAGATGACCATCCACCAATGGATACATGTGGTGGATCCACACGGTGGCATTTTACCCAGCAATAAAAAAGAACAAACTACCCATACACACAACATTGACGAAGCTCAAAAGCTAAGTGAAAGAAACAAGTCATGTTGTATGATCTCATTTACATGAAATTCTAAAGCAGGAAAACCTAATCTATGGCAAAAAAAAAAAAATCTAACAGTGGTTGCCTCTAGTGTGTTAGAGATTGGCACAAGGAACTTTCTGGGCAATAGTAATATCCTTCACTGGAGTTTGGTTTCATTAGTCAGGACTCATGGAATGCTCCACTTAGGATTTGTGCATTTCACTGTATTTTTTACATTTAAAAATAACCATAAGTGGCCAGGCACAGTGGCTCACACCTGTAATGACAGCACTTTGGGAGGCCAAAGCAGGCAGATCACCTGAGGTCAGGAGTTCAAGACCAGCCTGACCAACATGAAGAAACCCCATCTCTACTAAAAATACAAAATTAGCTGGGCATGGTGGCATGTGCCTGTAATCCCAGCTATTTGGGAGGCTGAGGCAGGAGAATCACTTGAACCCGGCAGGGGGTGGTTGCAGTGAGCTGAGATTGCACCACTGCACTCCAGCCTGGGCAACAGGAATAAACCTCCGTCTCAAAAAAAAAAAAAAAAAAATTAAAAAACTGTAATCAAGTACTGAACTCTAGGTAAAGATACACGTGCTTGACTACGGAGGTGGCTGTGTCTGCAACTCACTTTGAAATGCACAGAAGACTGACAAGGCAGACTGGCAGGCAGACAGGGATGGGCAGTGCCTAGACAACAGGGATATGGGGGCTCACCTGAAATCCTTTTTTTCATTCCCCCAAAGAAGGTGCACTATTCCTGGAGGTACTGCAATACCAGGTGGATACATGGAGTGGAAGGAGCAAGGTCCTATTCCATCTCCCTGCTCCAAAAATCCATTTAATATACTGTCCTCAGACAGCAGATATTAAACTGATAAGAACACATACTACACTTGATCTTAGCCAAAGGCTGAGAGGCGATCGCTTGTAATTCTTGCAGTTTTCCATGTGACATGTTTCATAATGAGTGTTGAGAAGGTGCTATGAGTGTGTGCTGCCCCACGCATGTCCTGGCCATCTCTAGAGGAACACACCGGTGTAAGACAGGCACTTCTGGAGACGGAACAGGAGGCAGGGGGCAGGTGTGGAGGGAGGTTTTTCACGCTACACGCCTTTGGCAATTTTCCATCAAAAAACTAAGTGTATGTACCTTTAATTGAAAGCCCAACTCAGCCTTCCCCCACTGCTCCTTCCCCGCATGCACGTGGGGACACACACGCCTTCCTCCCTGCCTGCCGGGACTTCAACCTCTCCTGCTGGGAAGTCGCACACTTCCGTCGCGACTTCCCAAGTCGTGCTAGGTGTGACTTGGAATCTCGGAACCCCTGGGCTAGGCCTGACCACGCCCCCATGGGGGCAGCGCGGCGGGGGCGGAGCCTGGGACTGAAACTCCACGGGCGCGGCTCTGTGCGTGTCCACCCACGCGGGGGCGCTGTGTCCTCGCAAGCTCCCCCTGGGCGCCGCGCGGCCCTGGGGAGGCTGTGGTTTTCGAGGGGAAAAGGGAGAGCGGCTGGCACTGCCCCCGCTGCCGCTTGGCCCTGAGACCCCCACCGCCCACGGAATAGGCCCCAGTCCACCCAGCCGGGCCCCCCACCCTTCCCCTTGTCTCGCTCCCCTTGGCAGTTCGGGCTTCGGGTCAGTCCCACACTCGCGCCCAACTGTCCCTGCTGCGCTCCTGTCACTGGCTTTGGGAAGCCCTCCGGCCCCCTCTCTGCACACCTGGCACGCGGCTCCTCCCTAGCGCCATGTGGGTATTTGGGTTGGGCGAGCCTCTCCCTCTCGAGTCCCGAGGGGGTCCCGGCGGCCCAGGGCTCTTCTGGAGGGGCAGTGCCTGAGAGGCGGGTCGCTTCGAGTGGGGATTTGTGGGCTCTGGGGCGGGGGGTGGGTGGGGTGGGGCAGACGGCTCCTGCCCCCGTCACCCAGTGGGGCGCGAGCAGGGCCAACCGTGCACTGAGAGCGCTAAGGGCGTCCCCACAGCATGACCCGACCCAGGGACAAAGCTCTGGGGGATGGGACCACTTTCGATGTCTGCTAAAGGAGCACAGCGGGGCGGGCCGGCGTGGAGGGGCGGGGATCGGCATTCCTGCGGGTCTGCCCGGAGGGTGGGGAACCTGGGATTTAGCCATGGGACCTGTGGAAGGGTTTTGGTCGGGGTCCTGACAGTCAAGTCTGGGTTCTCAAAGATGGTTGGGACAGTGGGCAGGCTTGTAAAGGCCGAAGAGGCTGGTGGACCTGGTGGCTGAGGCCTAGGCCAGGCAGGGGTTGGGGTAGAGAGGTCACAGCAGGTGTGGTCCCTCCTCCTCCCACCCCTCAGGCCTAAGTAACTCAGGCCTTTGTGTTACGGCTGCACCGGGACCTCCACCCACTACACACGCGCTCACGCAGCCCAGTGAAAACCTGCACCGTGTGCCCCGTGTGCAGACCTGCAGCATGCACCCCGCACCCAGCCGTGTCCCCCGTTCCCTGCACGTGGCTCCAGTGTAAGTGCAGTGTGCTGTGTGCGGCGTCCCAGCGCGCACCCCGCACCCCACCGTGTCCCTCTGGGTGCGGGGTCCGCGTGCCCGCGCCCTCCCCGCAGCTGCCGGCGTCCCCATTAATCACGCGGCGCTGACGGCGCAGTGATCTGCGCCCTGGCGGCGTGACGGTGACGGTGACGGCGGGTGACGGAGCGGGCAATCGGCGGGCGCCCATCGGCCCATCTTATCGCGCCGGCCCAGCCGCCGCCCGCCGCGCGCCGCCCATTGATCGCGCCGGGCCCCTGCCCGGGGGTCAGTGCGGGCCGGGCCGGCCTGACAGCCGCATCCATCGCCTAGACGCGCGCTGATGGCGGCCCGGCCTGCATGGCCCGGCCATTAATCACCGTGCCTGCCGCCAAGTGACGGGGAGGGGAGGCAGGGCAGCAGGGGCCGACAGGCAGCCCCCGCGGCCGGCCCACCCCTTCCCCATTCTGGGGCCCCACTGCGTGGCCCACCCTGCGCCCTGAGCTCCCCAGTCCCGCTGCCCAGGACTCCCTCACCCCCTATCCTGCTCTCCCCAGAATGGAAGGGGAGTGGCCGCACACTGAAGGAAGCAAGGAAGAGGAACTTCTGTGTGGAGAATGAATGGATGACCATGAATGGAGGGGTGAACACTGTTCTACCTCCCGAGGGACCTCTTTTCCAGACACCAAATGAGAGCAGGTCTGACCTGACAAACACCAGCGCTGGTCGCGGCAAGGGGGTGGTCATTTCGCCCCCTCTGGCTGCCTCAGCCCTAGCTGAGCCTCACCCAGGATGGGATGCCAGGGCCCCGGTGAGAAGCAGTGCGTTGTTTCTGGCAGTTGCCCCGTGCTATCCCCTCCGCTCTTGGGCTGTGTGGCCCTGAGCCAGTGCTGGCCCCTCTGGGCTGCAGGGCTTTTTCCAAACACAGGGGGATCCTAAGGGTCCTTCCAAGTGCCAGCTGTCTGCGAAAGGGAGGGGCAGGCCTAGCAGGCTGCTTGCTCCAGTTTGACAAACTGTGACCTCTTTCCAAGTGGGCCAGGGATCAGGAACTCTTTACTGCCTGTTAGTCTCTTGGGTACCTGATGCAGCCACATGTGGGTCACTTCACCAAGTCCTCACATGGGTCTATGGGATATGAACTTCCCACTCTCACACCAGGAAACCAAAGACTCATGAGGCTAGGACCAAGGGCCACACAGAGGAGGAAAATGCAATCAATGCCATGCCCTGCTGAGCCCCAGAACCGCTTGGTCCCCATCCACTGCGCCTCTGCCCACAGCCCTCCCAGAGCAGGGGGGTACCCCAGCTGCTCCGCCCAGGGCTGGCCACAGTTTCTGAGAGAAAGAGGTCGACTGGGAGTGCAACCCCACCCCCATTCTGTACCCCCATTTTATTATACAAATGGCTAAGAAAGGTTTGCTAACCAAGAAGCCACTTTCTAGTGTGAGAGCACGATCCATTTAGTCCTAAAAAACAAACTGTCCTACCAATCAATCTGGCAGATGCAACCCTAAGACATGTTGCAGTAAGAAGGTGTCTGCACTGAGAAAATGAGGCAGGGCACAAGGCGGTTTCCCTGCCACGGCCAGGGACGCGTCTTTCAAGAGCCCTTCCCAGTCTCACAACTATCTCTGGGGCCATTAGCACACGAGACAGGGTGCTGGGATTTATGTGAAAATCCCTCCCTCCCTCTCCTCAGCCACCCAATCGGCTCCCTGGGTGGCACCCAAGAGAGCCTGGGCTGAGAGCCTGGAATATTCAACCACTTCCAATGACCAGCCCCCACCCTGCCTCACTTTAATATTACAACAATTTTTCACACTGGAGCTGAAATAGTGCAAAAAATGGGGCTGCTGTAATTGTTGTTAGATTGTGTGTCAGCCTGATAAGATGTAACAAATATTTTCCTCCCCACCAGGGTCTGTTTCCCTCTTAGTAATGGATGGAGAAACTTCTCATAGTCGGCGAGGGATCAGTCGTAAAAACTTCGCCTAGAAGATTAATGTAATAATCACAGACCTTGCTGGAAAAAATAGGAGGAAAATTAAAATAATCTCACCTTCCTGCCTATCCAGAACCATCTCCCTCACTTTGGAGCACAGACCAGCGAATTGGGCCAGCTCTCTGGGCACCACCTCAGCTAGGATACCTGAGGAGCAGGAACCAAAGGTCTGTGGCCTGGGAAGAGCAAGACCACGGTCCCCTCCTCACCTGGCTGCTCTGGATGTTGGTACCTTGGGCAGCCGAAGAAGACTCTGTCCCCACCCGCGGCTGGGAGATCTGCTGTCAGCACCACTTCCATCCTGCTCCTTAAACACCATGAAAGGCTTGGGGCCCAAGTGAGAGGCCCCGCTGGAGCAGAGGCCTGCCTGGTTCTTGTCCTCTAGGTGGGTCACCTTCTCCACACTGGACCCCGCTTCCTTCACCTGCCTGGTAGAAAGGTCAGATCTTGACAGCTCCTAGCTGCCACTAAATGCCAACACAGAAAGAGGCAGTATGGCCCCCAGGTGTTAGGAACACAGGTTCCAAACAGCCTGATTTCAAATCCTGGTTCCATCTCTTACTAGCTGGGCAAGGGACTTGCCTGAACTGCCCCCTCCTCCTCTATGGAAGTGGACTTGGAAGTGGGCTAGCACACCTATCCCAGTCTCACAGGCTACTGTGAAGACAACATGGGACACAGAGTGTGAACACAGTCCCTGGTGCAATAAGCTCTTGCTGCATCTCTCTTCTGTTTGTCTAACATGGCTCGAGTGGGGAGGCTAAAGACAAGTGCAGCCTCAGAGGACACTGGCAGCCAGCATGGGCCACATGCACAGCTGACTCCATGAAGGGTCCTACCACCACTGCTGTGCATGCCAGGGTCCTCAGGGGCCAGGCCCAGGGAGAAGATTCACACTGGCAGCAGGGACAGGCTGGCGCCTCTCAGGCTAGGTGGGATCCCCAGCATCATCTCCGCCCCCTCCCACTGTCCCCTTGACATGACTACAGGGGACTGTCCCTAATGGAAGGACAATGCTGCTTGCCCCACAAGGAGCTCATTGTTAGTTTGGACTAAAGCACTGAACCAAGATGACCATCCTGGTCAGCCCTGCCTCCCATATCATAACAGCACAGAGATCCAGTCCGAACTTGCACAATGGGCAAGTGGTAGGAACAGTGTACGGGTGCTCAGCCCTACCTCAGGCACCACAGAGCCGGCAGGGAAGGACAGGCGTGGCAAGGGCAAGAACGCAGCGCTCATCCTACTGGGAAGGCACACTCCAGTCAAGTGCACTGCCCAGTGCTGCACTTGCCCTTGCTGCTTACTTAGTGGGTGAACCCAGAGATGCGGCCAGAGAGATGGGGACACATCAGAGGGACACACGAGCCAACTGACAGAGCTCTCACTGGCCAAAGCTGGCTCAATTTGAGCAACAAAATAAATCTACTAAAGTATACGATGAACTTCCATGAGTCCATTCTGATACAATCTTCCATGCAGAATCCCAAATAATTTTGGTAAATACTCAGTTATCTAGAGGTGAGCATAACCGCCACCCTTTAAGTGTGGGCTGCACATAGTGACTTCCTTCCAAAGAAATCAGTATGGAAAGGCAGCACAGAGTAACTTTACAGTGAGAAGACCCCACAAACATGACCTCAGCCATCAAGGGTCAAGGTCACCATCAACGATGAGTCATGTTGTTAGCATGTGACGAGAACCACACATGGTATGATGAGAACTGCATTTCACCTCTGTATCTTCTTCTCCATAACCCACAATCCCAGTCTACTCACGAGAAAAGCATCAGACAAACCCCAACTGAGGGATGTTCTACAGAATACCTGATCAGTCCTCCTCAAAACTGTCAGGGTCATCAAGAACAAGGAAAATGTAAGAAAATGTCACAGGCAAGAGGCATCTAAGGAGACATGACAACTAGTTGTAATGGGTTATCCTGGATGGGATCTTGAGACAGAAAAAGGACATTAGGTAAAACTGAGAAAATGTGAATGCAGTATAATAATGCATCGGTATTGGTCATTCACCGTGACAAATGTGCTATCTGATGTAACATGTTAACAAGAAGGGAAACTGGGTACAAGATACATGGGAACTCCCTATGGTATGTTCACAATGACTCTACAACTAAAACTGTTCTGCAAAGTTTATTTTTAAAAAACTTAGAATAGAGAGAGAGAGAGATCAAAATAACCTATGAAGATTTATAGAAAACACACCAGGTAAGGAAGGGTTCTTTCAAAGCAACCACAGGAACAGTTATGATAATTTAAAAAGAAATGCTTTCCACACTGAACTGACAGTGCTGTAGACCACGCCCTGAGTGGGGACGGCAGCCCCAAGCCCAGGGGCGAGCGCCCACAGGCCAGACCCAGGCCAGACACACCTGGGGAGTCTCTTGCTGCTGAAAACCTCAGCCATCTCACTTCATGTACTTATCCTGCTGATCAGCCAGGATTTTGGCAGAGGACTTGGCATCATAGAAAAGCTCACTGATCTCTTCGACGTGCTCTTTCTCAATGCTGTCCTTCCCGTTGATTTTAGCAAGCAAGTTGGCCGGGGTCAGCAGCTGCACTGAGTACCTAGAGTGGACAGAGGCCAGGGCTGGAGTGAAACTGGGGCCACCGAAGCCCCTTCCCCCAAATCAGCAGGCAGCACTGACACCAGGAGCAGAGCCCAGTGCTAGGCTTGTGCCAGCTGATATGAGCACAGAAAAGGGGAGACAAAGTTGTCACTTCTCAGAGAGCTGCAGTCATTACCCCATCAGAGAGGGGCCAGGAGCCACCAAGAAGACATAAGTGCTATTCCCCAAATCTTTAGTACAGTCTACAAATCCTCCAATAGGAAGTAACATCACTGCTACTGGAAAAGGACTGCAAACTTAAATGTATACAGGTGTCCAACAGATAGGGATATTTAACATGGCAGGGAAACAAAAACACAGCCAGCTGGAAGTACATGCCCATCCAAAGGCATGAAGACTCTGCCGTTTTAAAAAGTACCCCTTCATCCAAACCTCATAGCTTGCATTTCTGCCTTCAACCTCAGGAACAAGAACTGACTAAAGGGATGTAGGGAAGGGCTGAGGACTGTGAAGCAATGATTTTACAATGAGTCAGGCCACTGTGAAGGGACATGCTCTGCAGGTCCTGCCTTTGAGTTGCTGGAGAACTGTCTATGTCTGCGCTCCTCCCTGGCTCTCCATACCCACCACCCAGACATTTTTTATTTGCTTGATGGGTAAATAAATCAAAAAAGTTAAAGATTTAGCAGGCCTCATAACATCACTGGGAGAACAGGAGCCAGGGCCCTGGCTAATTAGCTGCCACATGGTCCCTACTCTCTAATTCTATGCATCTTCTCTGCCACAAGAAGGCCCAGGGTCAAAGCACTCTCCACCAGAGGGGAGCATCTGCTGCAGGACACAGGGACTTCACCCTTACTCTAGCTTGTTAAAAACCATCAGATAAATCCTCTGCATTTGAAACTCAAGTGCCCTGGCACCCATCACGCCAGGAAGAGCAGATGGATACAGTCCTGTGCCCTAGGAGGGGATCTACCTTTATTGTCCAGAATGACCCCAGTGAGAGCCCTGGCTGTGCTGGGGAGGCCCCGGTGGGCCCAGGGTACTGGCTCACCTCAGTGTCGTCTTGGTGCCAATCTCCCCCAGGTGGTTCAGTGCCTCCTCACTGATGTTGATTCCCTCCGTCTGGGCACGGATTTTAATGATCTTTTAAAGGAGAAAAAACATGATCAACAGTGACTGACCTCAAGTGTCCCATTTCTAAAGTGCTTTAAAGACAATGTTGCTCAGTATTTCTCACTGTGCAGCATAAGAGAAATCAAGACCTGGGCTGGTGGGCAGGAAGCAAACGCCTGCCCAGCACTGCCGGCCCGGCACCCTCCAGGGGGCATGTGCAGCCCCACAGTATGCATGAATAGCATCACAGCCAGTATGCTGTGTTCAACTGACTCAAGTGTGGCTGGTGCCCCAGGAGGTGTGCAGCTTCCAAGTGGCTCACTCTTGCCTCCATGTCCTTCCCTCCCCTGTCACCAGGCAGAGAACTGGGGCCTCTTCTAACCTACCCTGGGCTCCCACAAGGGCTCTAACCTACCTCTCCAGCATGGGCACTACCACCTACAAGCACTCAGGCAAGAAGAGACATTTTTTATTTGCTTGATAAATATGATGGTTAAATAAATCAAAAAAGTTACTTTTAAAGATTTACCAGGCCTCATAACATCACCGGGAGGTATCTAATCTATCAAGAAGAGGCTGACGCTTGTTGCAGTTTGAAGATCTTGGTAGAGTTGGAAGGGAGGCAGGCTGGTGGCGGGGATGCTGTAACACGGTGGACCAGGATCCTGCAGGCGTACCAGCACTGAGTGATAAGGGGCAGCCGGGATAATGATGTTGTGTGTTGTGGAGCTGAGATAACTGCAGGACTTCGAGCCGCATATAATACAGGAATTTTTCACTTTGGCAGCTTCGTAAACAAGATATCAAGAAGCCCTTGTTGAAATTAAAGCCATAAAAGCACACCCAGTGTAGAGGCACAGGAGCTGGGAAAGACTGAGTCCCAGCTTCAGCCTTCCAGGAGGGAGGAGAGCCAGAGCTTTACTGAGGTGGCCACATCAAGCCTCGCTTGTCAGCTCTCCAGGCTGGGACCCTGCGGGCAGGAGCTGCAGTAGTGGGGAGCCCAGTCTCTGATGATCCTGGCTGGGCTGGGGGGACAGCACGTCGGCTGCCCATAGATGGGAAAGGCCTTGGAAAGCACCAGCAGGCCAGAGCGGCTGCAATGACCCGGGTGAGGGTGAAGTGCTTGGCCAGCAAACACTCTGGGGAGGCAGCCCCTCCACCCACAGCCACCACTGCTACAAGGTGCTGTCTGAAGTCTTCCCTTTTGTCAAGATGGGCTCAGAACTCAGATCTTTGTACAAAATGTGCTGATTTTGGCCGGACGCAGTGGCTCACGCCTGTAATCCCAGCACTTTGGGAGGCCGAGGCAGGTGGATCACCTGAGGTCAGGAGTTTAAGACCAGCCTGACCAATATGGCAAAACCCCATCTCTACTAAAAAGACAAAAATTAGTTGGGTGTGGTGGCACATGCCTGTAATCCCAGCTACTTGGGACGCTGAGACAGGAGAATCGCTTGAACCCGGGAAGTGGAGGTTGCAGTGAGCTGAGATTGTGCCATGGCACTCCAGTCCGGGCAACAAGAGAGAAACTCCGTCTCCAAAAAAAAAAAAAAGGTCCTGATTTCTAGATGTCAGCAACTTGTTCAAATATTTCACAAACACTGCATAGGCCACATGAAACTTATCTGCTGGGCTCATGGGTGAACTGCCAGGGTGTGAGCTCCACTGAAACAATCTTAGCTTGTGCAGGAGGAGTTCCACTGTTTGAGATTCAAAGCTAAATGCAGCTGGGCAGAGAGGGGCCCTCTGAAGTTACTGGATGGTACAAGGACAATCAAGAAAAGGAAATGGGGGTGACTCCCTGCTCCATCAACAAAACTCCCCTCTGAACACAGCTTCAAGGTAAAAAAGGCTTCTTACTCACAGCTGGGACTGAGGAAACTGCCAGGTCCTGCCAAGAAAAATGTCCCCAGAGGACCTTCTGAAACTCCAGGGAGATGCAAATATTGAATCCTGGAGCCTGGTCACAGGAGACAGCTTCAGCCTAAGCGTCTCCCCTTCAGTGAGCTGCACTGAATCTGCGGCTCAGCTTCCAGAATGTCAGGGACACTCTGCTCTCTCTCTCACTAGAGCAGGTCAAAGCAATCGTGAGAGCGTCCGTCTCAAGCTGCTCGAAAATGGACAGTTCATAAATGAGATCTTTAATCATTTAATAACCTGCAGGGATAGTTTATGAGGGTGTCGGCTTGGATTGCAGAGTACACAAGTTACATCGAGTTTGTTTAAAAACCTAGCCCAGGCTCCAGTAAAAATGCTGAGGTTATTGCCTGGGCCAGTGGGAACAAAGCCACGAGTCCTGACAGAAAGCCTGAGGAGAGGCCCTCCTGACTAAGCCAAGATAGCCCTAGCCCAGAGCTGGCCTGGCAAGTCACTGTTCTAGAAGCACAGTGCAGAACATTCCAGACTGCTTGGGCCAGGAGCTCTGGGTTCGAATGGCAGCAGCAAGGGTGAATTAGCTCTGAGTGGTAGTCCTGACTCTGCTGCTTACTCTCCACATGGCCACAGGACCCTCATTCTTGGAGCCTCCAACATTGGCTATTGCGAAGCTGTTGTACGTTGTACGTAGAGGACCCTAGAGGGTACCTATGAAGCACACAAAGCTATGAATACAGTAATAACAACAGCAATGGGAAGGATGGGAGGGCCCGTTATTGCCAATACCTCACGAATTCTAATGACAATCTTGCAAAGCAGGGAGCAGATCTTCCACTTAACAGAGAAGGTAGAGGCTCAGTGAGATGCACCAAATTGTTCAAGTCATTCAGTAGGCAAATGATGGCCTCAAAATACTCCTGGTGTCTCTGGTCCTGACCACATCTGTGCTGGGCTGCCTTTTTTGGCAGGACACACGGGGTTTTAGACCCAAAAGTAAGGTGCTATGTCCTGCAGTAAGAATGGGCCAAGAATTGCCTAGGACTCTGTTTCTGCTTCTGCTTCTGTTCAGTGAATGCCTTGGCTTCAACCTGGCAGTCACCCAAGAGCAAGACACCCTTACTTGGCAATGAGGCCCCCGGTCATTGACACCATCTCCTAAATAACATATACAATTGCTACTATGAACCATAACTGCTTCAGTAATTTGCCAGTGCTGGTTACGAAGGGAGATCCATGACTCTCCTGATGCATCCCTACAGCACTCCTGCATGTGGTCAATAAGAGATGCCGGCAGGTCCACGCTGGACCTCCAGCCATGGGAGAGTAGCTGAAGTGCTGGGAAAGGCCCACCCCAAGGAGAGGCCCTGACTGCTCCAAAGGAAAGATCCTGCTCACAAACTGCCAGAGGAAAGCCACCTCACGAATCCTGATGACAATGAGATGAGAGATTTCTAGCAGCAGGGAAGTTGAGTGGCACAGTGATTAAGAACACAGGTTTCTGGATCAGAAAGCCTGAATTACGGCCAGTCCTGTTACCTGCTAGCCACTGACTAATGTTATGAACTTGGGCAAATTAGTTACCCTAGGTCTCAGTGTCCTCATCTGTCTTTTTTTGAGACAGGGTCTCACTCTGTTGGAGTGCAGTGGCACCATCACAGCTCACTGCAGCCTCGACCTCCTGGGCTAAAGTGATCCTCTCACCTCAGCCTCCCAAGTAGCTGGGACTACAGGCACACATCACCACACCTGGCTAACTTTTTATGTTTTGTTGAGTAGGGGTGTCGCTATGTGGCCCAGGCTGGTCTCAAACTCCTGAGCTCAAGTGACCCTCCAGCCTCAGCCTCCCAAAGTACTGGGATTACAGGTGTGAGTCACCGTGCCTAGGTAATGTCCTCATCTTTTAAAACTACTGGGTAATGACAGTAGTTCTCCCTGCCTCATGGGTTACTGGGGATCAAATGGAATCAAACTGGCCAGGCATGTCCTGTTCAACACGATGCTTAACAGAGTGCCATGCTCTGGTGAAAAGACAAGGTCCAGGCAAAGTGCATCGAGATGTCACTGCAGCCCCAGCCTGCTCAGCATCTCCAACCATGGCTGCACGCCAGAGTCCACCAGAAGAGAACATATGGGGCAAGGGTGGGCAGGGCAGAGGAAAGAGCGCAGCACATACCACCTCTGAGACACCAATCCAGGGTATGTACCACTGAACAGATGGCCTGGGCTCTGCAGGGCACTGCCTGGTTTTGCATCCTGGACTTACAGCTCCGTGACTCAAAAGTAAAAAATAAAACAGATGGTGATCATACGGAATACCTGAAAATACCATTAAGGTGACTAGAAATTCCTAGTCCAATGATTCCAATGCTTGGCACTTAGTTGTGCTCGAGCTGCACATCAAGCAAGAGGCAATTCCTACAGAGACCACTGGGACTGTGGCCCTTTGGATAAAGCCCACGCTCATACATCCCTGTCGTCTCCCAACTCCAAGCCTAACCCAGATTCAGCTCACGCAGACTTATGGGCATGCACCGTGTGCCAGCCACGGAGCTAGATGCTTCCAGGGGTCCTTCAATGAAGCCTCTTATTATACGATCAGTTTCACAAACTCTATCTTCAGGTGCTCTTCTAAGCTGTATGATGCTGTCTCGCCATCACCTCTGTGGACTTGGCAGAAGCCCTCAAGGACTCTATTGCAAAGCCACAGACCAGCCCAGGGGCGGCCTCCAAAGCTGCCAAGAAACTTGTCATTCGTCATGCTGGATACAACAGACAGGCTCTGCTAGGACACAGGCACTGGCCTCTTCCAGGTCAGGGTGGCTACATTCTATACCCTGCTGGAGCTGGCTTGCTGTTGGTTCAGGTGGAACAGTGAGCCTGGCCTTGTCCTCCGAGTAAAAAAGGCCACAGGCATAGTCTGGCCTGGTCACCAAAAGGCTATCACTAAATCATATTTTATTGCCTCCTTTTTATAGAGCTGGTAGCTTCCCTAATGGCTATCATCAAATTGATTTTTTCACTAACCTTTTCCTAAAGCTTATCAAAGGGGGAACAGCAGAAAAGCGAACAGCCAAGACAGGGAGCTGAGCTTCTTTTGACACTTGAGGCAATGTCTAGTTAGCCCAATCCATCTTTCAGATGGGGAGACTGAGACTCTGGAGTAATGTGAATTGCTCGAGGCCAGTAGCTAAGTGGTGAGATGGTGAATGGCAGCCAGATCCAAGCCGCAGATACCTTTCTGCACAGCCATCAGTGAACACTGGGAGCAAATGAGAGAAGACAGCAGGAGGGAAGAAGGGAGGCTCACCTGTTTCATTTCCTGTGGAGTATACAGCATGGTCCGGATTATCATTACTCGGTCCAGAAGGTCAAGAGGGATGCCGTGAGGGGATGTGATGTCCTCAGTGCCTCTGTAAGGGGCAAAATTAATCCCATCACCTAAGCCTCTGTTAGACAAGAAACAACACTGGAAATACAGATCCAGCATTCACAACACAAGCAGCTGGCTAGGCAGCCTAAGAATCAGAGCCAGGACCACAGTAAACAGACTAACCTCCAGTGGCATAACAACAACTTCAGGCTGGGCACGGTGGCTCACACCTGTAATGCCAACACTTTGGGAGGCAGAGGCGGGTAGATCACCTGAGGTCAGCAGTTCAAGAACAGCTGGCCAACATGTTAAAACCCTGTCTCTACTAAAAATACAAAAGTTAGCTGGACATGGTGGTACACACCTGTAATTCCAGCTACTGGGGAGGCTGAGGCATGAGAATCACCTGAACCCGCGAGGCAGAGGTTGCAGTGAGCTGAGAGTGTACCACTGCACTCCACCCTGAGTGACAGAGTAAGACTCTGTCCCAAAAAGAAAAAAAAAAAAAAAAACCAACTTCATTATCTTGGTAATCATCAGTACCATAGGAAAACTGGGAAACAGGAAAAAACAATAACTAAAATCATACTCAAAAATAATCATCTAGATATCTGCCAAACTTTCATATATATACAAATTATGTAGTATAATACATAGTATGTACTATATATTACATATAGTACATATATGTACATATATAACTATATACTATATATAATACTCTATAGCATAATTTTACAAATTATACTAAGTATGCACATATTTTTTTGTTTTTGTCCATGTTGCTTCAGTCTTCTTTGCTTTGTTTTGTTTTGTTTTTGAGACCGGGTCTTGTTCTATGGCCCAGGCTGGAGTGCAGTGGCATGATTCTGGCTTACAGCAGCCCCAGACTCCTGGGCTCAAGGGCTCCTCCCACCTCAGCCTCCCGAGTAGCTCGGAGTACAGGTGTGAGCTACTGCACCTGGCTTGCATCAGTCTTAATACTTATGTTTAATATTTACTTAACAATCCATTAAATATTTTACTTAACCCAAATCGTTAAGCATTTAGGTAGTTTCTCAATTGTTGCTATTATTTTTATTGATATTTTGATGCATACAGTCATAAGCATTTCCTTAGCAACTGTTGTAGTGCCTGACAGAACCCTGAATAGCTACTTGAATGAATAACTATCCTAATTTATTCAGCTACATGAGTTATCTAATCTCACAGGATCATAGCCACTACCAAGTATTCTCATTCTGAAACATTTTGCTATTTTGACAGTTTAGAAAAAGAGGGAAAGGTAACACCTTGTTTAAGTTTGCATTTCTTTGATTACTAATGAAGCATTTGAATGTATTCCCATATATATATATTATTTTACTTCTTGTTGAGAAGGATCCAATCCCATCATTTGCCTATTTTTCTCTTGAACCCTTAGCCAAGCCACAGGAATAACAGCCCAGGGGAGGAACCTTGCCAACCCACCAGACCCTGAGGTGCACTGGGCAGTCACTGGTGGCACACGGGGCCAGCCTTCAGCTGGTGTTTGGAAGCCCCATGTGCTGTGGGCTTCTGCCTTGGCCTCTGGGGGTCATAACAACAGAAAGGCTACACTTCTGGCACTCTTAAACTCGTGCAGGATTGTACAGTCTATGGTTATAAGTAATGAATATAACAAAGAATTAGTCATGTCAACTGGATTTGTTAGTATCTGAATATTTGGTTTCAAAAACAAGTAAGGATGCTAAAAATTTAACTTTAGCAAAAACAAAATCTAATTGTTTAAATTCTATCCAGTTAATTGAGGTATAAAAATGCGTATTTATGACTGCAAAAATAAAATGCAAACAAAATATATGCTAGCACAGGATGAACCCTGAAGACATGCAAAGTGAAATAAGCCAGAGACAAAAGAACAAATATTTTATGGTTTCTTTATAGGAAATATCTATAGTAGGCAAATTCATAGAGACAGAAATTAGCCAGGCCTGGTGGCATGTGCCTGTAATCCCAGCTACTCCGGAAGGTAAGGCATGAGAATCACTTGAGCCCAGGAGGCAGAGGTTGCAGTGAGCCAAGACTGTGCCACTGCACTCCAGCTTGGGTGACAGAGTGAGACCCTGTATTACAAGAAAAAAAAAAAAAAAGACAGAAATAAATGAGACGTTACCAGGATCTGAGGGGAGGTAGGATTGGGACTTTGTGCTTAATGGTTACAGAGTTTCCGTTTTTGAGATGATGAAAAAGTTTTGGAAATAGTGGTGATGGTTTTGGAAATAGCGGTGATGGTCATGCCACACTGTGAATGTCATTAATGCCAATGAATTATACACTTAAAAATAGTTAAAATGGCAAATTTAATGTAAACACATTTTACCACAATAAAAACAATTCAAAAAGAGAATAAAATGCTACATTAATGAATTGTTAAGTCCAATGCAAAAAAAATAAAATCTTCAAAGTAAATATGGAAACAAACTAATAGGAAATACAAATATTAGTTAACTTTAGAAAAAACTTATCTTTTTCCAGCAACAAATGTCTTTTTAAAATTAGGAAGAATTATAAAGATGAAATTCTATCATGATTCAAATCTCAGTATCTGGTGTACCTGTAACCTTCACATTAAGCAAAATAACCTTTTAAAACTACATTTTATTTTTATTTTTTAATTCTATTTAGGCCATAAGTGTTTTTTAAGTCTTATTTGAGAATTCTTTTGGGAATTCTGAGGAAATTGTAAGATCTCAATTTTGCCACATTAAAATATCCCAAGGACAAAAATATCCAACATTCTACACCACCCACGATAAATCACAACAAACATAAAAAGTTTAAAGAAGAAAAGGTTAGAGAAAAATAAAGTAGTCCCAAATCAAACTTCACAAGGACAGAATTTATAGAAATGCATTAATAACATTTCTTATAGTTTTCGAAGTCTATTAAAAGGCTGCCAAGTGGTAAAAAGGAGTTTGATGAGGAGAAAAACAAAAGAAAAGGCTGCTGAGGACTGCTAAGCATTTTTCAGGAATTAAAGACCAAACATTTTTGAGATTTGTCCAAGCTATGAATCTGAAGTAGAAAGTTTCTTCTAGAAACTGTATTAGTGGGAGATGGTTCCAACTGGTGATGCTGCTGAGTGGGCTGGTTGAGTGGAGCCCCCATGTGCCAGCAGCAGTGCTGGGCCGTATGCTGACCTCAGCAGGAGCTAGGGGGCGGGGAGTGGGGAGGATCACAGTTTAACAAGGCAGCCATAATGGTAATGTTATAAAACTGTTAATAAGAAGCTGGATAATAATTACATTTTGGTAAATCTGCAGATTTATTCTTGCATCTTAGAAGCTCATTTCTGGCTTTGGCCTCAGTCTACTATTAATTTTAACATTTTACCGTTCAGCAATTGTCCAAACTCAGCCATAAGTGAGCTTCCTCCAGATAGACAGTTTGGAGCTATGAAGCCACAGAACTAAATCTCCTTGGAATCCAATACAGCATTATCTATAGGAGCAAGACAAATGTACTTCTAGAAATGTATCCTACAGATACACCACCACATGTGCAACATGGCTGACTCATTTGTGACTACTTTCCTCTTACAATAACTCTTACAATAACTGTGACACTGTGGATGTTTTGGACCAAATTAATTCTTTTTGAAGGGCTGTCCTATGCATTGCAGGATGTTCAGCAGCATCCTTGGCCTCTACCCACTAGATGCCAGGCACTTCTGAGTCGTGTTAAGTAAAAATGTCTCCAGACATTGCTACATGTCCCCAGTGGAACAAATTTGCCCCTGGTTGAGAATCACTACATAAATGCTTCTTTATGTAATCCTATAACTACAGGGACACAGATAACACAAAGCTTTTCTGCTGACAGAAAGCGCAGTAAAAACACCTCTCTGGGTAATGTGATGGGTAACTCACCTAATATCCACTTAACCTTGGGCTCAGTGGGCACACAGTAAGAGTGCTAAAAAGACAGCCATTTGATTTTCTGATGAGGCTGCCAAAACAATTCAATAAAAAAAGAACAGTCTTTTCAACAAATGGTTCTGGGACAACTGGATATTCACATGCAAAATAATGAAGTTGGACCAACCCCTTCCTTACGCCCTACATGAAAATTAACTACAAATGGATCATAAGCCTACACATAAAAGTCGAAACTATAAAACTCTCAGGAGAAAACACAAGCATAAACCTTTGTGATTTTAGATTAGGCAATGGGTTCTTACACATGAAACCAGAAACACAAACAACAAAAGAAAAAACATAAATTGGACTTCATTGAAATTTAAAACTTGTGTGTGTCAAGACACTATCAAGAAACTGAAAAGACAGCTCAAAGAATAGGATATTTATAAATCATATATAAATGATAAAGATCTAGTATCCAGAATATATAAAGAACTCTTATAATTCGACAACGGAAAGACAAAGAACCTGAATAAAAAATGGGCAAAGGATGTGAATAAACATTTCTCCGAAGACAATATATAAGCGGCCAACAAGCACATGAAAAGACGCTCAACATCCTTAGTCGTTGAGGAAATGCAAATCAAAACCACAATGAGATATTACTTCATTACCCACTAGAATATCTATAATCAAAAAGACAGACAAGTGCTGGCAAGAATGTGGAGAAACTGGGACCTTCATACATTGCTGGTGGGAATGTCAAATGATGCAGATGGCTTTGGAAAACAGCTGGCAGTTCCTTGAAAGGTTAAACAGTTACCACTGGACCCAGCAATTCCACTCCTAGGTACATAACTGAAAGAAATAAAAACCATGTCCACTTAAAAATGTTGTACATAGGCCGGGTGTGGTAGCTCACAGTAATCCTAGCAGTTTGGGAGGCTGAGCCAGGAGGATCCTTGGAGCCCAGGAGTTCAAGACCAGCCTGGTCAACAAAGTGAGACCCCATCATCTCTACTTACAAAAAAAAAGAAAGAAAGAAAAAAAAAAAAGTTGTACACAAATGTTCAGAGCAGCATTATCATAATAACCCAACAACCCAATGTCCATCAACTAATGAATGGTTAAATAAGATACACTATTAAATATTCCATATAATAGAATACTATTCAGCTGGAAAAAGAAATAAGTACTACGCATACTACAACATGGATGAACCTTGAAAACATCACGCCAAGTGAAAGAAGCCAGTCACAAAAGACCAGATTATATGGTGCTATTTATACAAAATTTCCAGAAAAATCAAATCTATAGAGACAAAATTGATTAACGGCTGCCAGTAGATGGGGGTAAGGGTACAGAAGGGACGGTGACTGTTGATGGGTACAGTTTCTTTTTGGGTTGATGAAAATGTTCTAAAATTGATTGTGGTGATGGCTGCACAACTCTGTGAATACACTAGAAACCACACAAAAAATTGTATTTTGTATGAATTATGTCTCCATAAAGTTGTTTTTGTTTTTTGTTTTTGTTTGTTTGTTTTTGAAACACTATCTGCCACAGGGTTACACTGAACAGAGACCATACTGTTTCTTTTTTTTTTTTTTTGAGACGGAGTCTCGCTCTGTCGCCCGGGCTGGAGTGCAGTGGCCGGATCTCAGCTCACTGCAAGCTCCGCCTTCCGGGTTTACGCCATTCTCCTGCCTCAGCCTCCCGAGTAGCTGGGACTACAGGCGCCCGCCACCTCGCCCGGCTAGTTTTTTGTATTTTTTAGTAGAGACGGGGTTTCACCGTGTTAGCCAGGATGGTCTCGATCTCCTGACCTCGTGATCCACCCGTCTCGGCCTCCCCATACTGTTTCTTAAGTCTTGATGCTTTGGTGCAACAAAGTGACTTTCAGTGAGAAACTCCTACAAGAACTCCTAATCCCAGGGGCTATACCTCAATATGAAAAGAAAATCTCCCAGTTTGCAAGCTGGGATCAGTGCTGGGCTCTCATCTAACAGTTCAGGATCCTGAGCTTGGAAGGGAAGGCACTTCTTACGGTGTCAAGTTAGGGAAGAGCCAGGCAAGCGGGCAACAGAGCTTTGCCTCCCTGTCATCCATGGATGGACCTTTCCCAGAAGGAGTCTGGAGCGTCAAGAGGCCCAGGGACAGGTGCTTCTTCTAGAACGGCTCCCACATCAGCTGTCCACAGGGAGAGGTGACCTAAAGGATTTGGGGGCTGCTTGTCAAGGTCAGGAGGGGCTATAAAGAGGCTTCATGCCTTTCTGGGTTCTCAGAGATCTCTGAGGCCAAGCCATGTCCACAGGGCAGACCAGGCAGGGGCATGAAATCAGCTTCCAAGAGGGCAATACTCTAGGACTGGCCTGGGTGACAACTTTGCACTCACTTTTTCTACTCTTCACATAATTCTGCAAAAAAGGTGCTGATATTCCCATTTCCTGATGAGGATGGTAAGATTCAGAGAGGTCAAGGAACTCGCCTGGGTCATGAGCTTCCACATGACTCCAATGCCTGTAATTTTTCCATGTGGGAACCAGGCTAGTGCTGGAATTCATGCTCCATAAAACACAACAGCCATCAGAGAGTGGGCTCACTTCTGAGGCTCAATCCACAAGGGTCATTTACACAGGGAGGGGTGAGCGGCAAGAAGCTGAGAAGGAGCGTACACCACCTGGAAAAGAACACTCCTAGAGGCTGCATTTTCACAGCAGTCTGTTGTCAGCATTCAACAGTTTCCCACTGCCATCTCCAGGCAGCACCCCATCAAAGCTCCATCCCCGCTCACAGGCCAGGGGCCACTGGGAAGCAGTGTGGGAGAGCAGTGAGAGCATGGAGTTTGGATCCAGACATTCCTCTGGGCTCAGGTTCCAGTGGCAACACTTTCTAGCCTATGGCCTGGGCAGGTAACCTCCCATTTGAGTCTGGAGATAACCTCAGCTGCTCACAGGGTTGTCAGGGTGTCCTGGGAGGACATGAGATGGCCCATGTAGAGCGCTCTGGATAGTTTCTGACACACAGGAAGCCCTCAGTTAGTCACCTCCCTTCCCCCTTCCTTTCCTTGAGAGCTCTAGAGAGCAGATGTGAGTCTCGCGGGTAAGGAAGCCCTGTAGTTCCCCTCTAGGGGTGGAGTCTGTGGGAAGCACGTCAGATGGCTATTATTGTTCGCTATTACTTTTTTCATCACCATGTTGACATTATTATCACCACTACAACAAATTTCCTATTAGAACACAGTGCCAAAATTCTCTTTCAGAGCAAACAACCGAATCTGGGTTGCTTGAACCGACCTGCCTAAAGATCCATGCTCCGAGCGCCTTTCTTCCACTTGGGTAACTGCAGTCTGGCAAGGAGTCTCCACAACCTCTAAAAGCCCTTGATCAAATCAGCCCAGATGGGGCTGGGGTCAAATCTCCCAGGTTTCAAGCTGACCAGAGCTTTGTCTCCACTGAGCAGGTTCTGAGATCAAGGCCACCTTTGTGTGCACCTTAGTCCTGAGTGGGATGGGACTGAGAGACCTTACTTCTGGGGGTGAGAGATGCCAGGCTCTGTAGGCATCTGCTGGGCTGGATTCCCTACTGTGGAGGGAGGGAAGCCTATTAGCAGAGCTCCCCAGCAGGGGGCACCATCTATCCAAGGCTGAGCCCTTTGACCAGCTGCACTGTCAGGCTTCAGCCTGGCCTGGCCAAGGCTAAGAAAGTCCAGCCAGCCACAGGCATGCCAGGCATACCAGGCAGAAGGCCCACATGCATCTGTCTCCAGAAGCTGCCCAGGTAGCCAGCCATGCTGGATCTGGCATACACTTTCTCTCCAAGACTTAGGAAGCACTTATGACAGTGGTCTTGTCCAGAGAGCATCATGGACGGGGATTCAGAGTAGCTGCAAGATGTTGCCACATGGACTTGAATCATGCATTCGATTCCTAATTGCAAGTGAAAGAAACCACATGAGTGGGAAGGCCTGTTGCTATACTGCAGTGCTCACAGCACTACAGAACCCCCTCTGTGGGGCCTACCCAGAGCCAGCAACACCAGAGTTTGCATGTTTTTTTTTTTTTAATTATTTTTAGAGATGGGGTCTCGCTGTTGCCCAGGTGGGAGTGCAACAGCTATTCACAGGTGCAATCATTGCACACTACAGCCTTAAACTTCCAGCCTCAAGCCATCTTCCTGCCTCAGCCTCCCTAAGAGTACACTACAGGAGTGTACCACTGTGCCCAGCTTGGACAGTCTTAATAATAAAGCTTCTCTATTAAGAGCAAACTAAAATCTTAGATAGGGCCCACCATCATTCAGAGCTGAGTTAGGTAAATCAGCAGTTTTGATTTCAAACTCAGTTTGGCTCCAGCTGTATCCTGAGATACTCATGGGCCACAGGGTGTCTTTCCAACTCCCACCGCCTCCACTGCCCTGAGCATGCAGCCTCAGGGACTTTGTCCGCACACTACTCTATTGCAGGCTTGAAAAGAGGCCCCTCATTACCCACCTTTGTGCCCCAAGCACTGCAGGGACCAGGCACTAATGTTTAAACAGGATGTCAGAAAACCAAAAGAGTAATAAAACTACCAGGTACTGGGAATACTGACACTGGGCTTGAGAGATGGGAAAATGGGATGTTCTCTAGGACCACGAGCCTGGAGAGTGCTTAGGAGAAAAAGCAACCCCAGGAAGGTCCCTGACCCAGCTTTGGGCCAATCTTGGCAGGATGAGCACCATAGGAACACTTGTCTTCAGGGGTCAACATCTGCCCTGCCCAAAGGCAGCCAAAGGGATGGGAAGGAGTGGAGCGGGGGGATGGAAAGAACCAGTGTGGTTCAGAGGTCTGGGATAGAAAGAAAATGCTGGTTTTGTTATCAGAAGGAGCTGGGTTCTTATCCTGTCTTTTTGATGAGGGACAAGTTATGATTCCAGTTTCCTTATTTGAAAAATGATGTCAATAATGCCTACCTTTCAGAGTGCAGGTGAAGACTGAAGAGGTTCATGTGTATAATGTCATCAAAGGCTAGCCCTGTCTGATCTCACCTTTGTGCACGCCAACTGAATGACCAGATTGTAGTATCACACCCCAGAGATCACATGGGAGACCCTCATCATGAGTGAAAGGGCAGCTGCTGCCTTTGGTGACTAGGGAAATGAGACCAGAGGCAAGCCACTTGGCACGTTTTCCTTCAAAAACAATGTGACCTCCCCTCATCCCCATCCCACCTCGTGGGGTTTAGCGAGATCCCGAGGAACAAACGAGCCCAGCTGGAAGGTAAAAAAGCCTTGTGGCTGCAGCCATCCTACCTGATGACACAGTTGCCTCGGTTGGATGCAAAGATGACGATGGGGGCGATAGAAGACTCCAGAGCGCGGTGCAGGTAGGTGAAGCACTCAATGTCCAGCATGTGGACCTCATCAACAAACAGCACACCCGGGACCAGCTCAGCAATGCCCTGGTCGATGTACTTGTTCACCACCTTATTAATCTCCCCTCGAAGTTTGTCTAGGAGATGCAAGGATCAGCAGGCAAGGTCAGCACAGGGCTGGGAGAGACTATCGCCTTTTCTCCTCCACCTGAATTCAATCCAAACCCACGCTGGGAGCCTAGTTTTCCTACTAGCTATGTGATCCCTGACAGGGTGTGTCCCCCCACTCCAGGCTTCAATGTCATCATCTGAACACAGTGATAATCACACCTAAAGGTCACAAAATTGGCAGCCTCCCCCAAAAGATGTGTTTGGTTAAATGTAAAAAGGTAGCACGGGTGTTCTGCATGGGAATCCCTTCACAGCACATGCTCACTGCTGTCACACTCCCTACCATGCCTTATCACCTCCCACACACCCAGTGTAGCTCTGTCTGATCTGGGAGACACTGGAGTTTAGGAGCCCTGAGTGAAATGAGTTTTCACATGCAAATTTTCCTATTCTATACTCAGTAAATGACCCTTTCTTTTGGTCCCATACAACAATGCTTAGGTTAATTAACTTTCAATCAAGTGCCTGGAATAAGGAAGTGGGTGCTTTTAGAATCCTGAGCAGAAACCTTCGAGGAATGAAAGGCTCTGAAGAAAGGCCCAATCTCAGAGCTCCTAGAGGGATGAGTCTCTCAAAAGTTACATAACCCAGCTAAGGTCTCAGTGCTCATTTTCCAAACCAGCTCCTGTGTTATTGACAGGAGGGAGCAGCTCACAAACAGAAAACTGGAAGATCTGAGGCAGCGTCTTCCACCAAAGGCACAAGGCCGGGACTGTCCGAAGAGGATGCACACTGAAAATCATGTGAAAAGAAAGAAACTGCTCCTGACAACTCAAACAGAAAGGTCTCAGATTGCTGCCCTGGCTAAAACTTTAAAGATAATATTTACTTTAATGTTTAACTAACATCTTAAAGTGACGAAATTGTAGGTGGAATTAGAAAAAAACAGCAACAGGAAAGCTGGGAAGAGCCGCAGGGTAAAATAAAGGTTCACAGGAGAGCAGCAGCAGTGTCCCCTGTGGAGCTCTAGGAAGAGCCCACGAACTGGGCAGGGCAGTGTGTGGAGCTGGTCTGTGAAGCTGCCCAGTGCTCTACTAGGGAGGGGCTGACAGCACCAAGGCTCCAGAGTCTGTGCTTGGGCAGAGCTGGGCGAAATAAATCCACATTTCTGGGGCCTCATAGGGACCAGAAACTGTGACTGCAGTGGGGCAGAGACCACACAGTGTGCTTGCTGTATGGCTGCCTAAATAATGCCAGAGACTAAGGCTAGAGTCAAGCTCTGAACTATGAGGAAGAAGGAACTGTTCTGAGGCATTTTCTCAGGGCGGATGTGCTCACAGAGCCACAAGGGCATCTCAGAATGTAGGGCCCTCCACCCTGCCCCTTGCTCGCAGGCCACGCTGGTTCTCCTACCTGTGATTTCTGTCTTCTTTGGCTTCATTAGCTGGCCCATCATGGACAGGATATCTTGTCCCCCCTGCATAAGAGAAGACTTAGAGTCAGTGCTGCTTTGTAAGGTGACTACAGAAGCCTCATCCCCCTGCATCCCACTCATCAACTCAACATGGGATCCTGAGGTAAGGAGACCCCTCCTCAAAAGCCTGAGGAGCTTCTAAACACAGAGGAATTTTTAGAGGTTCCCCTGACCTGTAAGAATCAAACAAAATCCTTTCATGGTAAGTATAAGCTCCGTGGGGCCTGCCCAGCCTCCTTCTCCAGCCCTATCTTTTTCCAATCCCTTGTTCCTTGATTAGCCACATGAGACTACCAGCCCTGCCCTGGACACCCGCAAGCTCTTTTATGACTCAATGCTTTTGAGTCTATTCCATCTGCCAGGAATGCCATTCTCCTTCCTAGGAAGTTCCCAGTCATTAAAGTTCAAGTCAAATGCCCTCTAGGGGGCATCTGACCCTAACCAGACTCATGACTTCCTCCCAATGTTTCTGTGCCTTTGGGGACACACGGACTACAAGAGTAGGTATAAAGAGTAAGTATAAATATACCATGATTATACTGCTGTGCCTCCTCTCACTAGATTTGACCACAGGCTTGCATCAGCCTAGTCCTTACTTAACCTGGAGCTACTCAGTCTATGGGCCCCTCCCTGTGGAAAGGCTGACTCCATAACAGGTTCACCACTCACCTGCATCCTCCTATGGGCTCCTAAGAGTGCAGTCAGCAAGAGGAAGAGGCTGGTGTTTGGTCATTTGTTCAGCATTTAGTGATCACCTGTTAGTTACCAGGCCCTGAGACACAGAGGGGCTCACTAAATGCTGAATAGCTAAAGGCAGCAAATGTTTCCTGTCTGGTCCTCAAAACTGCCTTGCCAGGTAGGAGAAAACTCAAAATCAGAACCCTAAACCACAGAAAACCCAGAGACCCAAAGTGACAAATTAACCAAGCTGGTCAGTGATGGAGCAACACAGTTCCTGACTTCTGACTCCCAGCCCAACACTCTTCTCAGGTCAAGGGCTCCCAGGAGTTCAGTTTGCGGATGGCCACTTCACCAACCGAGGGGACCTGTTGGTCCAAAATAAGTCTTCAGTAATCTCTTGACCAAAGCTCCAAGGAACAAAACACCCACGGATCAAATTTCAAGTCAGAAAACAAACTATTCCCTAATAGTGAAGAGGTCTTTTTTAGGATGAAGAGGAAACCAAACTGCAAGACCATCACAAGAAACAGTGGTGTCTTGTTTCTTTTAATCACATATTTCCTACAAATGCTGTAAAGTGATAACATCCTTTCCTACATTTTACTAGTCAAGGCATAAGTATCCATCTGCATGAGAAGCAGACAACAGTACCAGCTCAAAGCTAAAACACTGTGGCTTTTGCTAAGCAGGGGGAAAGAAAGAGCTTTGTCAGGCTTTCTGAAATCCTGTAACGGGCTCACAGAACACTCCTGCCCTCCTGCCATTAACACCCAGAGAATCCCAGGCGTGAGCCCACTGCTGGAGTAAAGCCATGGAGGAAGCTGGCTAGCTCAGGGCCAGAGGCTTGGCTGGGATAGGAAACAATACACATGAAATCATCTGTGACTAGAGCATTTGAATGGGAACAAAGGAGTCCCTCGTAGCTCATGTCGATGTTAATTGCTGAACATTACAGATAGAAAAGGACCGTCTGCCTCAAGAAAGGCAGCAAGACTCTGACAATTCATTCTCAGACCTCCACGCACATACAAAAGGGCTAGTGTGCCAGGTCACTCAGGCATTGAGGCAGTACCTGGGGCCGTGCATTAGCCACATCCAAGTCATGCAAGGTCACATCTTGGATGATTTCTTTCTTTTTGTGCACATCCCCTTTTGGCAAGGGGACATACTCTTCAGCTTCAAGGTCGAATTCTGTGGCATAGGTATCACACCTGCCCTGCCTCTGCAAAAAGAGAGAAAAATGAGTGCCTGGTGAGTTTTCACTGCCAAGTCCCCAAATGGCACAGGGCTAAGTGAGATAAAGGTCTCAGTTCCCACTGCAGGCCTGACAGCCTACTTGACAAACTCCAAATATGCCCCACTCCCTTGCTGCCAAGAGAAGGGAGTTATCTGCTCATCACTGGGCTCCAAAAACTGGGTTGAAAAACACCTGATACTTTCTCCCAAAATCCTTTTTCCCTTCTTTCTTTTAACTGTATGCAATTCCTGATAAAGGGCAAATCCAGTAGATTAACTGGAGGCGGAGGAGCTGCTCAGACTCTTTTGTAGGTGAGTGATTTATTGTTGATATGAAGTATTATGCCCATCCATTAAACAGTGAGGAACACTGTACAGGACCCTGAAAATCAGATAGAAAAGAATGCCAACGAATGCAGCGTTCCTTCCCACATGCATATATCTTGGGAAGAAAATACCAAAGAGATAAAAGGAAGATTAAATACACTGCACATTTCAATTTGAAAATGACTAAAGTTGTTTTGGTTTCTCACCCTGTCCTCCCCCTCTGAACAGGTTTTAGTATTTTTTCTAACAGACTGCCTGTTTTAATCGTGAGAAGGTTAAAGAATGAAGATAAAAGGAAGGCAAACTTTATTATACATAAAGGGCCACTAGTTGACCTTCTATCAGCCTCATAACAGACACCAGCCCCTCCCCACACACCCCATACCCTCTGAAGAAAACAACTCCCTTGTCACGTAGGTATTCTCACGGCAAACAAATCAGGGACAATGCTGTGTCCCAAGGAAGGCATTACCTTCACAGCCCCACTGTTGGCTTCTATGTAAATCACATCTCCAGCCTCTACTCGCTCTTTCTGCAAACTTTCAAAAATGCTGGGGTCCAGCTAAAAAAAAAAAATGTAAATCAGAAGTGTAATACATATTCCATTTCCTTCAGACACCATGTAAGGTACCTTTTCGTAAGGGATCTGAGGTAGCTAGCAAGTGCATGGAGAAAGGCTGTTCTGCATGTGCATGTATACTGGGACCTGCAGGAACGTGAATGCATGAGTACCACACAAGAGACTGGCTCGGGGACTAAGCACATCAGGGAGAGAATAGGGGGGCCAGCATACCTGCATCCCTGTGTAACAAGCATGAGAGGGACACATGGGACACCTACTCTTCTCTTTCCCTTGATTCCAAAGGCTGTAAACTGGCAGCAGCGTTTTTATAAGGATGGTCCTGGCTGCCCTGAGATGGGTGGGCCCGGCCCCCACTGTTCACAGGACCACACGCCCTATCACCCCCTTGAGATCATCATCCCTGCTTCACTCCTTCATTTGCCTCACCTCAGGTGGGGTGGAACTTTCTGCAACTGAAGTACCTGCCAGCACCTGCTTATCAATCTCAAGGCTGGCATCTTGCAGGGCCTATGATTTTGGATAAGGTTCTCAGTTCTAAGTTTCCTCATCTATTGCACCCTGGTACAATCACAGATGTATATAGTAATTCAAAGAAAAGCATAAATGAGAATATTTCCCAAGCCTTTTGATTCACATCCCAGTGTTTGTGCCCTTGGGTCTGCCTGCTTGTATCTCCAGGAAAGGAAATAAGCAGATTTGGGGAACTGTTGCTTTTCTCCAGATTCTGGTGACCCTCAGTGATTAACATTCTAGGACAGTTGCCTTTGTAAGGATTCTGTAGTTAAACATAAGTTTCTCGAGGTCTTCATGGAGAGCTATGTGATATAATGTAACTATGGTGGAAAAAAACTTGGGCTTTGCCCCAAACAAAATTAAAAAGTAACAACCCAGGGCTTGGTGAAAGAAGCCAGATACAAAAAAAGACATACACTGTATGTTCCATTCATATGAAATGTCCAAAAGAAGGCAACCAAAAGTAGATTAGTAGTTGCCAAGGTCTATAATTGGAATGGGGAATGACTGTAAATGAGCAGGAGGATTCTTCTTGGGGCGATGAAAATGTTCTGAAATTAAGATTGTGGTGATTGTACAACTGTGAAAATACATTAAAATTCCTGAAATTGTATACTTAAAATGGGTGAGTTTTATTTAAAATGCTATCTCAATAAAGCTTTTAAAAAACTACCACCACAGCAGCAAACCCAGGGCTCTGCCTCTCCTTGGCTGGCTGGGGACAGCAGCCCCTGGCAGAACTGCTGTGAGCCTGCGCGCCTAAGGACAAAAGTGGGTGAGGCCCTCAGGTAAGGCCTGGCACGAAGGGGTTAGGAGTACTAACGGCATTCTCATTGCGAGGACTCAGAAGACTCCTTCAGACTTGAATATCCACCAAGTATTTGAGCACCTTCTATCCAAACATCTTGCACATATTCTAAAAGTACCTAAAAGTATTCATTTTGGAAGAAAAATTTCATCTTCTCCTCTACATTATTTTTGTAAAGAAGCTGTACAAAGCAGCATTACAAATAGCTGAAATTTAAACTGTATGCCTTATTTTATCTGTCCTACATTGCAGAATATACTTCTTTTTTGCCTCAAGCATTTTTATACCGGTTAATTTCCCAAATGAATTGACTGAAGATGTAATTACTGGAAAGGTGGCAGATGCTACTAAGAAATCTAATTAATTCAGAATGGAAGTGACAAGGGGTAGGTATAAAAGAGATATTTGCAGAGGCAAGCTCCTGAGATTGAAACCCTGTTAGGAAAAAGAAAAATGGCCCTTTGAAGAAGTGACATTTTTATGATCTCCATAAAGCAGTGACCAAGAAACAACCTTAGAGAATCAAAGAACCATAAAATCGTAGAACAGAATAAAGATGGAGAAATTATATGGTCAATTTCCTGCAGTTTATAGATGAGAAAACTGAGTCCCAGAGAGCTCAACTGACTTCCAAAGGTCACACAGCAAGCTGGTGGGCAGACGGCACAACAGTTAGGGCTCAGAGGGTCAGCTCTGCCACCTGACTGGCTGGATGATCCCAGGATAACCATGTAACCTCTTTATGAGCCTTCATCTGTAACATGAGGGAAATTACACACACACACACACACAAATATATATACATATAAAGTTATGAATGACAATAAATGAAATGTTTGTTGAAGCACTTAGTCCAAGGCCTGGCACATACAATATAAATGAGAGCTACAATGATAATATTTATTAATAATAATAAGGCAAAGCCTAAAATCTGGACTGTTTCATTTCTCCAAGTGAAGGCTCTCACGATAACATTAACAGCTATCATTCATTAGGTAACTCGGTGCCACACCCAAAGCCATAACCCTGAAAGACAGGCAATTATTATTCCCATTCAACAGATAAAGAAACTACTATTCAGAGATTAATGCTACACAGTTGTAAGTTTACAAAGTCAGGGATTCCTTTAGGACTTAGACTCCAAAACTCATGCTCTTCCCCTAGAAACTCTACTGCCTCCATCCTAAAGACTTATAGGACAGGTGGCTGAGGAGTCTTGGAGGGCTATCCAGTGTCGCCATTCTGGCCTCTCCACAAAGCCCTGTACTGAGCAGAACCAGCCACTGAAGCGACCACAGGTTCCTGACACAAGCAACTGCAGTCAGGATTCTGCATGTGGCCCCTGGGAAGTCCATCCATCATCTTTATACAACTCTCATTTGATTACTCAGTGCTGTTTCTTTCTATGAGCATGGGCATTGATAACTGGAAAAATTAAAGCCCAGGTTCAGACCCAGCCCAGCGTATTTGACACATGGTCATAATATGGGACATGGAACGGCAGAGGTAGTTTCTTGACTTAATCACACAGCTCACGTTTTAACATGAAGAGTTTCCTAGGAGTAAGTAAGTAAGAAAAGAACTATCTTCCTTGAGTTCTCCCATGTGCAAGCCCTGTGCTAGGTACTGCTTTATACACACAATATCCTCAACCAGTTCTGTGAGAAATCAACACTTGCAGTGCACAGGTCAGGACACCGGATGCAGAGAGGCTACAGCACCTGCCCAAAGCCACAGTGCTGGTAGGGTCAAGAGAAAAGAGGCCACAAACATGTACTCACTTTCAACTGTTTGGTTCCTTTGGCTGTTTTGAGTCCTATGATCACATGGCTAATGGTTTTGCCATATCCTCCCATGGGATTCTCTGTCTCACACGGAGTTAGCTCTGTGACTTCACCTTCATAAACTTCCTTGGTCTCCTTTATTCGCAGCCCTGGAAGAGGTGGCAGAGGGGTCATGGTGAGAAGCAGAATCTTTTCTCTCACACTGAGAGCCCAAAACTTCCATGTCACCAGAACTGACAAATCAACTTCAATAATGTACATACCAGGGTGTCATGATGGGTAAAAAGGCAATACAAACATATCAATGTAAATCAGAGGTACTATTAGAAATGCAACTTTTTTTTTTGAGACGGAGTCTTGCTCTGTCGCCCAGGCTGGAGTGCAATGGCGCGATCTCAACTCACTGCAACCTCCGCCTCCTGGGTTCACTCCATTCTCCTGCCTCAGCCTCCCAAGTAGCTGGGACTACAGGCGCCCGCCACAATGCCCGGCTAATTTTTTGTATTTTTAGTGGAGACGGGGTTTCCCCATGTTAGCCAGGATGGTCTCGATCTCCTGACCCTGTGATCCACCCGCCTCGGCCTCCCAAAGTGCTGGGATTACAGGCGTGAGCCACTGCGCCTGGCCTAGAAATGCAACTTTTTAAGGGAACTTTCTGGGTTCAAATCCAGAACTAGATAGACAAGTTATAATTCTCAAAATTGTCTGCTCCATTTCCAAGGGGGTGAAATTTACCTCTAGCCTTTAATCCAGTCTCTGAACCCACACCATTCTATTCCACCAGAACAGTGGCTATCAAAACTCCTGTAGCCTTGTTTCCTGAATTTTTGACTCTCAAAGGAAATCTTAAAACCAATGGAATAACTCACTACACACCCTCTGACACTATCAAGCCTGAGCAGGACATAATAAAATAATTAGGTATCTATGTCAACAGTGGGTAACACTCGACCCTGCGAGGTGTTATGGCCTCTGGCTCACTGCGTAGTCCAAGAAGAAATACCCAGCTGTCATGCATTATTTGCAATGTGTTGCTCTACAATTTTCTTTTTTTTCTTTTTCTTTTTTTTTGAAATAGAGTCTCGGTCTGTCACCCAGGCTGGAGTGCAATGGTGTGATCATGGCTCACTGCAAGCTCCGCCTCCCGGGTTCAAGTGATTCTCCTGCTTCAGCCTCCCAAGTAGCTGGGATTACAGGCGTGCATCACCACATCTGGCTAATTTTTGGGTTTTTTTCTATACTTTTAGTAGAGACAGGGTTTCATCACGTTGGCCAGACTGGTCTTGAATTCCTGACCTCAGGTGATCCACCCATCTCGGCCTCCCAAAGTGCTGGGATTACAGGTGTGAGCTACCACGCCCAGTTGCTCTACAATTTTCTAAGTCCATAACACATTAGAATATTGCAAATAAAGGTAAATTTCTCTCCAAATTCTAAACATCATCCCCATTAGCTCTTTAATAAACATTTGTTCATTACCCAAGAATCGTTGTTAAATTAATTTTTAGAACATGATCTCTATGTTCATTACATGCTTTTGCATATAATGGCTCTGCTTCCTGAACCACTCTTTTAAGCTTAGGCAACTCCTCCTTGCAGACTCAGTTTAAAACTTATCCCCTCCCCCTTCACACATCCTTCTTCCTCATCCTCCAGATTGTCCCCATGGTGACCTGTGTTTCCACTGGCACAGCACCAGCACACGGCAATGCCGTAACTTGCAGACCTTGCCTATCCCTCTGTAGACTGCCCACACCTGAGCTGAGGGCCTAGCACATTGGCAGGTACAGTGAATGGATGAATGAATGAAGTCACTAAGAGTGAAGAGGTTGTCATTAGGCAGACCACCTATTAGTAATACCCAAGAAACGAACCTGCAGATACATTTACATGTTCTATATGGTAATGGCCTGAGAACTCTAAGGAGTCAGTCATGTAATGTTATAGCCTGTATCACCGTAACACCCTCAACCTCAGCACTAAAAGTCAGGCATAACTGAACTATACTGTTAGAAATCAAGACTACCATTAACTTGGGTAAGGAAGGATGGCAACCGGGAGTGGACATGAAGGGTACTTTGGAGTTCTGGCAACATTCCCTTTTTTTATTGGCTGCTGGTTTCATAGGTTTTTACTTTACAATAATCCACCAAGTTATGCATTTATGTTCTGCACATTTTTTGTACATATGCACAAAATTACCAAGTCTACTTTAAAAAAAAATTTAAGTAAATAATACCAGTGAGACCCAGTGAAGTAAGACCGCTGATGGCCTAAGTTTAGGAAATACTACTCTAAACCTCTGCTGGAGCCTATGGTCATGGTTCTCAACCTTTAGGTCCACCTGAGGGGCCCCTATAATGAATCATGCCCTGGCTGTACCCAGACCACTTGCTTCCAAATCCCAGGGGATGGGCCCCTGCCATCACTATTAGTTTAAAACTCTGCCCTTGATTCCAAAGTACAGACACAGTTGAGATCCAGTTATCTAAAGAATAAATGAAAAACTATTCAACTTACAAATGTGGAAACATAAACTAGTTCTGACGGCAGGGTGGCATGATAAGGACTTGGTGTTCTCACCATTAAGCTACCTCTGTTCTGATATGGAAATATTCCAACGGCACTAAGAAACACTACCTATGGTGTCAGGTACACTCAGTAACTTCTCACTTTTAAATGTGGTCATTATCTTATCATTGGGCCGTTTGCCTTCTTTACCCCAGAAACCCAATCAGGACAAAGACTCTCAGATATTAAAGTTAAGGAAAAGTTTTACTCTACCTTCATTCCATCTAATAGCCTATAAATGGAAGTTTTGGAATAGCCCCAAAAGAGAGGACTCATTTCATTTGTGCTTTACCAAATTCTTAGTTCCTGAACATCAATCTGAGACAAAAATTCTCCAAACAACATGAATATATCAGAACATTGTGGTAAACTTGGAAAATCCTGTACTTTAAAAGTGAACTTTGATTTTTTAAAAATCAAACCTTTTATATCCCACAGTGATAAATTCCTTCAAATGGAATGCTTACTTATATTTACTGTTAGATGAATGTGCCATGAAATTCCTCAAGGAGGGGAAGAAAGACATTCCCGTCTCTCACTAGCCCCCACATTTGTTTAGAAGTTGCTCTGTGCTGACAAGCAGGCGGGGGACGTGGGTGACGGACAATGAAACCTGCTGTTAGCCAGGAAAGGGGTTGAGCTGGCGCTGTCTCTGGCAACGACAACACAAATGACACAGGTTTCATCTGCTGGCTCAGGTTTCTAAATCCCTGACAGGGACCTTCATCACATCAAGGAAATAGCACAGACTCCCTGCTTTTTATTTCTGGTCAGCTTATTGCTTCCTCCCCACCCCCTCTCCCAACTTCACAGAATTCAAAGGCAGAGGAAGATGGGCAGGGTTCCTTTTTAAAGATAGTCAATGGTCTGCCTTTTTATTCTCTGGTAGGATCAAGAAATTTCTTTTCACCTTGCTGTCATCAAAAGAATGATACTGTCCCCTCCCCTCAAAAATGGCAAATTACAAAACAGATGCCAAGGAACTTATCTCTATTTTTCTGAATTTTAAAGCATTTGTTACCTTTAAGCAATGCAAACACATACATACACCCATGTGAAGACAGTTTTCACAGATTTTATCAATATCAGAAAAACATTTTTTAAGTAAATAGAACATTTAAAAAAAATACTCGGGGACCAGGCATGGTGGTTCACGCCTGTAATCCCAGCACTTTGGGAGGCCAAGGTAGGTGGATCATGTCAGCCCAGGAAACAGAGATTGCAGTGAGCCAAGATCGTGCCATGCACTCCAGCCTGGGTGATAGAGTGACACCTTGTCTCAATTAAAAAAAAAAAAGTACTCAGATATTTGAACTAGTTGTAACATCTTACTGTTCATCTCATCTTTATTATGAGTTAAATAAAATCATGGGCACATGTTTAAAAAAAAAAAATACTCAGAAGATTTTAAACCTTAAAGGAGTCCTGCAAATCATTTCCACTGCTATTCCAAATATAATGTAAAAATCCACAAAGTACACTGCATGTAATTACATGGGTTGAACCTTACAGATACAGACGCTGAGCTAAAGAAGCAAGACACAAGGAACACATAAAGTATGATTTAGATAAAGTTTTAAAAGGGCAAAATTAAGCCCCATGGTTTAGAAATACACACATGTGTGTACAAGGTTATGGTGATCACATAAACCATTTCCACACAATTATGGCACATTGTGAGTCCCACCTGGGAGAGGAAGGGGTTGTGACCAGGGAGGGACACACGTCTGAGGTGCTGGCCGTGCTCTATTCTTTCAGTGGTGACTGTATAAGCCTTTACTTCATAATTAATGTTTTACATACTTCTCCATAAGTCTATAATATCTCCGTTTAAAACAAGCACTGGGATGGGTGTAGTGACTCATTCCTGTAATCTCAGCACTCTGCCGGGCCAAGGCGAAAGGATTACTTGAGGCCAGGAGTTCAAGACCACCTGACACAGTGAGACTCCATCGCTACAAAAACAATTGTTTTTTTTTTTTTGAGAGGAGTCTTACTCTGCAGTCCAAGCTGGAGTGCAGTGGCGCAATATCACCTCACTACAACCACCGCTTCCTGGGCTCAAGCAGTTCTCGTGTCTCAGTCTTCCGATTTTTTTTTTGACAGAGGGTCTCACTGTTGCCTGCTGAAGTACAGTGGTGTGATTTCAGCTCACTGCAGCCTCGACTTTCCAGGCTCAGGTGATTCTCCCACCTCAGCCTTCCCAGTAGCTGGGACTACAGGCACACGTCACCACACCCAGCTAATTTTTGTATTTTTTGTAGAGACGGAGTTTCACCATGTTCCCCAGGCTGGTCTCTAACGCCTGGGCTCAAGTAATCCGCCTGCCTTTGCCTCCCAAAGTGCTGAGATTACAGGAACCACCATGCCTGGCCTCTCTACGTAAATTTTTTTTTTTTTTTTGAGACAGAGCCTCTCTGCTGCCCAGGCTGGAGTGCAATGGCACAATCCTCCGCCTCCTGGGTTCAAGCAATTCTCCTGCCTCAGCCCCCCAAGTAGCTAGGATTACAGGCGTATGCCACTATGCCCCGTTAATTTTTTGTATTTTTAGTAGAGACGGGGTTTCACTATGTTGGCCAGCCTGGTCTCGAACTCCTGACCTCAGGTGATCAACGGCCTCGGCCTCCCAAAGTGTTGGGATTACAGGTGTGAGCTACTGCACTCGGCCTACATAAAAATTTTAAAAAATTAGCTGGGCGTGGTGATGTACACCTGCAGTCCTAGCTACTCGGGAGGCTGGGGCAGGAGGATCTCTTGAGCCCAAGGAGTTGAGGCTGCAGGGAGCTATGGTTACACCACTGCACTTTAGCCTGGACAACAGAGTAAGATCCTGTCTCTAAAAAAAATTTAAAAAGAGACAAATGTTTTAAAAATAGATAAGTAAGATAGGCACCAAACCCAGGCGTGATGGTGTACACCTATAGCCCCAGCTACTTGGGAGGCTGAGGTGGAACAATCACTTGAGCCCAGGAGTTCAAGGCCAGCCTGGGCAACAGAGTGAGACCATGGCATGGCACTAAAACAAAATAAAATAATTAAAATAAGCACCAAAAAATCCAATATTTCATGGTAAAAATAATATATTTCCAGGCAGAAATACTTTGCAGTTTTAAAAATATTCAAATCACGGCACTGAGGAAGTGTTAAAATTATAAAATAAAAATAAATCTATTCTAAGTAACACAAAACTTAGCCACTGGACACAGTTCATAATCTCTCTGGTTAAGAAAAATAGTCACAAACTTCAATGCTTATGGGGACCTGGTCAGAGGGACCCGCTCAGCTCCGCCTTCTGTGGGAATGAAAGCTGCTTCAAGGAGGCAGAAATGAGCACTTTATGACACTTCCTTATTGCTAAATATTGACAACTAGTTCCAAATTTAGAAAAAATACTTCATAAACCAAACATAGCATATTTTTTAGCTAAAGACTTCTGTTTTCAGCTGAGCACGGTGGCTCATGCCTGTAATCCCAGCACTCTGGGAGGCCGAGGCAGGCGAATCATGAGGTCAGGAAATCAAGACCATCCTGGCCAACACAGTGAAACCCCATCTCTACTAAAAATACAAAAAGTAGCTGGGTGTGATGGCACGTGCCTGTAATTCCAGCTATTTGGGAGGCTGAGGCATGAGAATTGCTTGAACCCCGGAGGCGGAGGTTGCAGTGAGCTGAGATCACGCCACTGCACTCCAGCCTGGCAACAGACTCTCTAAAAAAAAAAAAAGACCTCTGTTTTCTAACTGCTTCAAAGTCTACCCACTTTTCTCACTCACTCAGAACTTTCCTGAGCACCCACTATGTGCCAGGAACTGTGTTTACAGAGACAAACACTGACCACTGTATCCCCAGAAGACACTGAGTAAACACCCAACTGCTCCCTCCCATTCTTCCCCATCTCCAAAAATGGCCAAACCTGGGAATTTTCCTCGACCCCTCTCTTTCTTTCAGCCCCATATCTAACCCTTTAGGAAATTCTGTCAGCTCTACCATGCAAACATACCCAGAATCCAACCACTTTGCACTTCCACTGCCACCACCCTGGTCCGAGCCACTACTTTGTCCTGCTCAGACTCCTCTCTGTCCTCACCCCCCTTATTATCCACTCCCACTCTCACCCTAGCCGGAGGGGTCTGGTAAAAGCAAAACCAGAGCACAGGGATACCAGCACTCTCTAACTACTTCTCCTTTTGTTCAGTGTAAAATCCAAAGCCATAACCATGGCCTACAGTCCTACCTGATCTTACTCCGAAACTAAACTTCATCAGTCTTAAAGTTTCATCATTTCCTCAAAGTTTTCTGGTAAATTTCCTTCTTAAGAATACTTACTTTGGTTTGACAATGAAAGGGCCTGGAAACTGGTACAGGCAATCTGACCAGTGTTCATAACCCACGACTCAGCAGGCAAATCCTAGAAACATACTCGCACATGTGCACAAAGACACATAAAAGGATGTTTCTAGTAGCCTTGTTTTTAAGAGTAAAAGCTGAAAATAAATCTAAATGTTCAAAAAACAGAAATGGCTTAATAACTGGATTTTTATGCAACAGTTAAAAGAAATAAGCTATTTCTATAAGCAGATCTGAGGGAAACCAGGAATTGCCCAGTGCTGTACCAGCAGAAATAGGGCCAAAAGACTACCCCAGAAGTCCCAGCTAGCAAAAGGCAAAAATTCAAGACAGAAGCCATTTTCTTCTCACAGAAAATCTTCAGAGCAACGGCTCTAGAAATGAGACAGATGTCGGATCAAACTAGTTCTGCCATTTACTAACTGGGTCACTAGCAAGTTACTCTCACAACTTTCTGAGACTGTTTCTTCAAATGCGAAATGTAGATTGATAATCTCCCCTCAGGGGAGGGAAGGCCTGGCTCATCACTGGCACTTACTATGACAGCCTGAGGCCCTAAGAGTTTGGCGCCATAAGCCTCTAAGATCTGCCAGTCCCCATACAGTCTCCTCACTTTATGACAGGCCACAACTCTTCTGGCTCACCATCCAGGACCAGGGGTATTCTGGCCACATGGCACACAAAGATTCTGGCTTGAATCCAAAACCTTTTAAGTGGATAGTCACCTCTAATGGCAAAATAAGGCTTCCAGGAAAATACGACTCATTAAAAAAACACACTTTTAGACACATCTACTTATTGCATGAAGCCCAGGCTCACAGCTAGGGTCCATAGTTGCTCCAATTGCTAAGGCACTTCAATTAGAAAAGCTGGGGTTTTGTTTCATTTGAAAAATAATGCACTAAGTGCCAAAAGAAAAATAGCAGTGCCACGAATACCAGACATAAAGGCATCTTCACTGCAAAGAGGCTTCGGTGCACAGGCTTCAGGAAGTGAGACCAACTCCTCCCACAAATGTGACACTACTTACCAATGGCCCTGCGGAAGTTCTCCATCAGCACCTCTGTCTTCTTGATCTCAGTTGAGTAAACTTCACTCCCCACCATTGGGCAGAAGGGGACCTTACTACCCAGCTCCTGAGCAATAGCCAGAGCCAGAGCTGTCTACAGAAGAAAGCAACGGAAACACAGTTCACAGTCCTGAAAACATAAACAATTCACAAGCACATGCTACAGAACCACGAGGAACTAGGAACAGCATGTTTCACAAATGTTTGATGACTTTTGTGGACAGTCAATTTAAATCATAAATGGCATCTCTAATGTTCCCCATAATTACAAGCTATCAATCACTCAGACTTATCCAGCACAGGCCCAACTCCAAATGCCTCACATGATCCTCACAACCAGCCTATGATATAGACACTAGTATTCTCCCCATTTTATACATGAGAAACCGAGAGACATTAAATAACACAATGTAAGTACCATAATCTAGAAAATGGCAGTGCAGATTTAATCTCTGGCAGCAGGACTCCAAAGATCATGTCATAATTAGAAGAGTCTACTCTTCAGTATCCACAGGGATACCAAAATCCATGGATGTTCAAGTCCTGGTATAAAATGGCAGGGTATTTCCATATAACCTATGCACATCCTCCTGTTACTTTAAATCATCTCTAGATTACATACAATACCTAATAAAATATAAATGCTATGTAAATAATTATATTGTATTTTTAAGTATGCATTATTTTTATTATTGTATTTTTATCTTTTATTTTTTTTTCCTGAGTATTTTTGATTTGTGGTTGGCAGAATCTACACACATGGAACCCACAGATAGGAAGGGCGAACTTTATAGTCATCCAAAATTGTTCCCTCAATATCAATACGTGGCTCTGACCTAATTGCTCAGAATACACCACTGCATCTTTGAGATACCTGCTTTCCCTTTTTACAAATACAGGAAAACACCAATCTACAACCCATCAGAAATAATGAAGGAATGAATGAACTGATTGTTCATTTTATGTTATGTAGCCCATAAAGAGTGAAGAAGGATATCTCAAGTAGGATTTTGAAGCTATGAGTTGGTCTTAACAAGTTACACTTAAACACGCCCTGTGATAAACTACAAATTGATTTTTGGTAAGATAATTACAGTTGACAAATGCTAAACAGAACCAGACTTCACAGGTGTATGGTCAAATGTCAAGTATGGCAAGCAAACGCTTTAAAGTTGGTACAGAACTGGGCAAGGCCATGGCCTTTGAATGCCATTTTCATCTTTCCTCATCTCTGAAACAGGAGCACAAGTAAGGCCAGCTCCCCAGGTATATGGGCTAAGAAAGAAAACAAGCTTGTTACTGAAGAACAAAGTGAAACTATGAGACGGTGTCTTAAAATTAACAGTCAAGATTCCTCTCAGATTTTGTTTTCCATGCCCTGTTGTTGATAGTTTTGAGGCAGTAAGCTCTGGTGGAGAATCAGTATATAGCATAGTATAAAATGCACTAGCCAGGAACAGAAAGATTTAGTGCTGGTTCTGCCACTAATTTTCAGTATGACCTTGGGCAGTCGGCAAATCTCAGGTGCCCGATTTCCTCATCTGTCAAATGAAAGTACTAAAGTGCCATGCTAGATCACAAGTGGCAAACTCGTTGCTCACAGCCTGGTTCTGTTTGGCCTGCAGTCGCACGGTGACCTTCAGCAAGGCCAAGCACCAGGGGCTCATGGCAGCCGCGCCACAGCGCACCCAGCCACTTTCCTCATCCCCGCTGCCTGCCTCATTAGGCATCCGCACTTGTGAGCCCAAGGCTGACACCTTAAAAACTGGTATTCTTCTAAGAGCAAAGGAAAAAAATCTCTGGAATGTGAAAGGGCACAATGAGAGGAGCAGCACTCTAACAGCAGACTCCCTGTGGGGCCACAGGCTGGACAGGACCACCATCTAACTAAACTCCACCCCCTTCCCAGTCACTCCTCTTTCTCTTCCTTGTATCCCTGCCAGCCCCAATTCCCTACCCTCGGTTTTCAACTTCAAAGACAGTGACCACATCCAATTAAATGGCACTCTCCCTCCCTTTACCTAATACAGAAGAGATAAACATACTTCCATTAAAATATGATAAATACTTGGTTTAAAAAAAAAGCTTCACATGTGTCTCATTTCCTCCATTTAAAGGCTTCCAGAGGGAAAGTATATGACATGGCTACTATTCCTACACCTACTACAGAGTGCTGCGCAGACCTCATCGAATCTCCCCAACTAGCCTATGACCTTGATCATCTAGTCTGTACTTTATAGATTAAGAAACAAAACTCAAAAATTACCAACACACCCGAGGTCAAACCACAAGCAGCAGCACTAGGATGCAAACCCCAGTCTCCAAAGCCATTATTTTTTTGTACTCACCCCATGTGAGTGACAAGTGGCACAAAAAAAAGAGGTTTCCAAAAGAAGGTTGAAGAAATCTCTATTTTTCAATCTCATCTGAATATCTCCTTTTTCTAAAACCCAAACCCATTATTAACAGTGTGAGGTCCTCAAGAGTGGAAATGCATATGAACCATGCATTTGCATCTCTAAAATAAGCAGTATTCCTGCCTGTCACCCAGTTAAGTTGGCTAAACTTCGGGACCCTGCAGCAAACCATTAAGCAGAAGTCACCAAATTCCTTCATACACATTGGAAGGGAGTGGACAAACTTATAAGGTAATACCACACCGAGCACTTCTCATATTCCCTGAGAGGAAAGCGATACAATATTACCAAAACAAATGAAGGACATATGCTTCTAGCAATATGGCACACTGGGTCCACTGAAAACCTCTCCTCTTACAAAACACGTGTGTCTCGTTTCCTCCATTTAAAGGCTTCCAGAGAGAAAGTATATGACATGGCTACTATTCCTACACCTACTACAGAGTGCTGCATAGACCTGTTCATAGAATCGAATAAATAATAACATTCAGAGCAGTAAACCACTTGCCTTGAAAGTTCGGAGACTGTGGATACAGGAAAGCTCAGCAAAATATAGCACTTAGATAGAAACCCCTGAATAAAACCAGGACCGGGTGCGGTGGCTCACACCTGCAACCCCAGCACTTTGGGAGACTGAGGCAGGTGGATTGCTTGAGCCCAGGAGTTCAACACCAGCCTGGGCAACATGGCGATACCCTATCTCTACAAAAATAACAAAAATTAGCCAAGGCATGGTGGTGTGCACCTGTAGTCCCAGCTACTCAGGAGGCTGAGGTGGGAGGATCACCCCAACCCAAGAGGTAAAGACTGCAGTGAGCCGAGATCACTGCACTCCAGGCTGGGTAACAGACCACGGCACTCCAGCCTGGGTAACAGACCACTGCACTCCAGCCTGGGTGACAAAGTGAAACTGTCTCAAAAAACAAACAAACAAACGAAACCTTACAATTAAAAAAACAAACATAAAAAGAGGACTCTTGAAGGGCCACACATAAGTAGAAAAGGTGGGCCATAACAAAATACACCTGGGGGCCAGGCACGATGGCTCATGCCTGTAATCCCAGCACTTTGGGAGGCCTAGGCAGGTGGATCACCTAAGGTCAGGAGTTCGAGACCAGCCTGACCAACATGATGAAACCCCATCTCTACTAAAAATACAAAAATTAGCCAGGCACCTGTAATCCCAGCTACTCAGGAGGCTGAGGCAGGAGAATCGTTTGAACTCGGGAAGCAGAGGTTGCAGTGAGCCAAGATCATGCCACTGTACTCCAGCCTGGGCAAGAGAGCGAGACTTCATCTCAAAAAAAAAAAAAAAAAAAAAAAAGGAAAGAAAGAAAAGACATTATAACAATTCATGCAGTGTGTAACCTTTGATTGCATTTTGATATTCTGGTGTTTTTCAAAAAGCCGAAAACTGAAACAACTTGGAAAGATGTTTTCTAATTTCTATCATCTATATTTTCTTTTCATTAAAACAATTTAACTTCGTTGTCTTTGAAAGCACATTTGTTAACTGCTCATGGAATCATATGATGAGCTGCCAGACTCCTTCATCTTTGTGATTTCTCTACCGCAGTTGATATGGTTACCTACTCCTTTCTTTAAAGGTTCTCCTTCCTTGGTTCCTGAGACACTATTCTCTGCCTGGCTCTGCTCCTCATTTTTTAAAAATTAATTAATTTAATTTTTAATTGACAAAAATTGGGGGAATATAATAGCATTAGCAAGGTGGGTCTGATGATGGCATCCTGGTCATGTAGGAAGACATCTTTACAACTTACTTTCAAGTGGTTCAGAAATAAACTAGAGAAAAAGCCAATGTCACAAAATATTTATAACTGGCTATCTAGTTATAGGGTATAAAGGGGCTCATCACACTATTCTTTCAACTTTTTTGTAGGTTCCAAACTTTTCAAAATGAAAAGGAAAAAAATACTCAACAGACTGAATTAATCAGTCACTTAATCACAGCTTAAGAGACAATTAGACCGAAACAAAGATCTAAAAGAAATTACCCATAATTTGGCAGAGTCAAAAAGGTAACAAATATGAGAGGCCAAAAGACAAAGAGGCCAAAACAAGAAGCTCTAGTCCAGGGTTTCTCAGCTTGGGTCTATGATGTTTATGGCCAGATAATTCCTTATTATGGAAACTGCTCTGTGCACTGTAAGATGTTTAGTAGCATCCCTGGCCTCCACCCACTAGATGACAGTAGCACCCCCAACCAAGTTGTGAGAACCAAAAATGTCTGCAGACATTGTCAAAGGCCCCTGGAAAGGCAAAATTGCCCCAGGTTGAAAACCACTGCAATCTTAACCTCATCTCACTGGAGTTCCAGAAGGAGACAACAACGAGAATGAGGAAAGGCAATGGCTGAAGAGATTAACGCTGACATTTTTTTTTTTTTTTTTTTTTTTTTGAGACGGAGTCTCGCTCTGTAGCCCAGGCTGGAGTGCAGTGGCCGGATCTCTGCTCACTGCAAGCTCCGCCTCCCGGGTTCACGCCATTCTCCGGCCTCAGCCTCCCGAGTAGCTGGGACTACAGGCGCCCGCCATCTCGCCCGGCTATTTTTTTTTTGTATTTCTTAGTAGAGACGGGGTTTCACTGTGTTCGCCAGGATGGTCTCGATCTCCTGACCTCGTGATCCGCCCATCTCGGCCTCCCAAAGTGCTGGGATTACAGGCTTGAGCCACCGCGCCCGGCCCATTTTTTTTTTTTTTTTAAGACGGAGTCTTGCTCTATCACCCAGACTAGAGTGCAATGGCGCGATCTTGGCTCCTTGCAACCTCCGCCTCCTGGGTTCAAGCGATTCTCCTAAGGCTGACAATTTTCCAGAATTGAGCAGAGACATAATACTCAGATTCAGGAAGCATAATTAGCATTAAGCAGGATAAACAAAAATTAATCCACTCTGACATATCATAGTGAAACATCAAAACCAAAAACATCTCAAAAACATGCAGAAAGAAGAGTCAAAACCCTCAAAATTAGACTTCTCAAAAACAACAGAAGCCAAAGGAGCAAATAACATTGAAAGAGAAGTACTGTGAAATAGCACAGAAGAAAATATCTGTCAACTGAATTATACAGCCAACATAACTCTTTTTCAAAACAAGGGTAACATAATGAACGCAAACCTGAGAGACTTTCCACCAACAAACTTCTAGAAGGAATTTCTAAATTATTTACTTTAGGAAGAAGAAAAATGGAGGGAAAGAGAAGGTCTAAGATGTAAGGAATTGCAAGCAAATAAATGGTAAATGCGCTGGACAAGCTAATGTTGCCTGGAGAGAGGTAACTGAAGCTCACATCTGTATGGCGCTTTACAGTTTAAAAAAACTGTTCACAATTTGCTTTTATATAGGAAGAGAAAAAACTGTTCACAAATACAACACTTCTTCCCCTTGTAAGACACCAATATAAGATACATGATCAATAATCATTTCAAAATTATAATGCAAGTCATTATCTTACAACCGATCAGTTTAATAACTGCTTGAAATAGGTAGAGTATGCTTTTGCTCAGAAAAGTTAAGGGACCTGCCTCAGGTCTCACAGCGAGTCAATACCAGAGCTGGAATTTAAAGCCCATCTCTTTTCACACACAACCCCAAGCTCCCACTTGCTCACATCAAGCGGCCCTTTTGAAGAATAAGCAAGCTCAGATTGGGAACTCTGGTGAATTTCAAGTATCTGGCCAGTCCCCTCACAAATCCCAAGAAGTCACACGGTGTCCTCTGCCTGAAAGGCCCTTATCTTCCCTGTAAAGCCAAATCCTCTCCTAGCTCTGAAGGGAAAATGTCAAGTCTCAACCCTTCCAGCTGTACCAGCCCGCAGTGCTGCCTCCTGCTCAAATTCCAGCTGCATTTAATATTAGTCAATACCTCAAAGCTGAGCACTCATACTGAGTCCTCTTGTGCTGTCATGATTTCCTTTCTTTCTGCCCTGGAGAGACTGTAAGCCCCTTGAAGATAAAAATCATGTCTCTAATTCTCGTTTTTCTTTTTTTCATCTCTCACACAGCCACAATAGCAATGGGTAAAGCTAGCATTTGGAAGAACGCTTGTTGACTCATTTTTTTGTCCCCTCAAATAAGATGTCACTCAGAAAATCTTTATGAAGCCCTAGGCCAACAGAAATGTATTTCCACAGCAAAGGAGACTTGAAAGAGATAAAGGACAAATTCTAGAGACAATGAGACCCCTTCAAGGACTTCATTCTCTCTTCTCTGGAGGTAGGCCAGGATAATTTGAATTTCAGAAGCAGGGATTTTAGATACACAATTGTATTATTGCACATTAGTTTTAAAAACATACATATAACCCATTTAGCTAAACAAAGACTAGTTAAGACATGAATTCAATTTGGCTTAGACACTAGGATCATTCTCTTGGGTAGATTTAAAAAATGAGAGAAAATGAGTACCTTGCCAGTTCCAGGAGGTCCTGCCAACAAGACAGCTCTTCCAGCCATTTTCTTGCTTTTGATTAATTCTACTATGACGCCACATGCCTACACGCCACAGTGGAAAGAATAAATCAGTATTAAAATATTTCACAAGGGGAAAAAACTCAGTCCCTGGCCTATACAATTCACACACTCATCCAACTAACACTGAGTGCCGGTGCACTGCAGACACCATTCTAGGTGCCGAGGGTAACGGAGGCAAAGCAGAAAAGCCTTGTACTTGTGAAGCTCATGTTTTAGGGAGGGAGACAAACATACAAACATTGCACACGTGATCTTCATTACCACTATGAAGAAAAAGGGATGATGAGAGAGAATCAGTGGCTAGAAAGTGATCCTGAAATGTCTTTCTGATGACATTTAATTTGATATGTGAACCTCTGGGAGAAGCAGGAGTCAGTGTTACAGGCAAAGAAAACAGCAAATTCAGAAAATCCAAAGCAGAAACGAGCTTGGCATATCCAAGGGATAGAAAGGTTGCAGTGACCAAAGTATGGTGAAAAAGACCACGAAGATGAGGTTGAAGAGGTAGGCAGCAGCCAGAACGCAGAACAGGAACGTATAGTCTGTTGTAGAGTTTGGATTTTACTCTACATAAATAATAGGAAGCCACTGAAAAGGTCTTGAAGACTACATGTCATGTTATAATTTGTTTTTAAAACATGGTGCTGGCTACTGTATGAAGAATGCACAGTATGAGTACAAGTAGAACACTGATTTTTGGCCCAGGGTACAGGGATAGACGCCAGGGGCCCAAATACCTCTTGAATTTGGGAACAAAACTGTGTTTATATTCATATACATTTTTTTCCAGGGAAAGGATCCATAGATTTCATCAAATTCCCAAAGTAACCTACTAAGCGGTAAGAATCAATGACATAGAGTACTAGCTGGTCATCAGTGAACACTGTAAATACTGATTGTGAAGTTAAGCCTATGGCACTATTAGATCCATTGAATATGTTTTGAATCCTCAAGATTAAATTACTTTATCATCTGTTAGTATATTTTAAATACATTATAAATCTCTGAATTTTATTAACCATTTGCAGTACACGTGTGTATATATACATACACATATTCCATAAATGGGCTATGGACCATCATATATTTTAGAATATTTGACTATAAGGGGGGAACACTGAGAAAGTTACACTAGCTGAGCATCTATATCTCAAGACTGCATAATATAAGGTTTGCTACACTGATTTAATAACTGAATATGTGACTATCTAAAAGGTGCTCTTCTCTCTGGGCAGTGACCACACTGCCAGAGTCTTGTGAATACATCTTATCTCTTCTACCTCTATTCCTCATGGACAGTGAAGTACCTTGGTCTCACACTTATGGCAGCCCCTCAAAAAATATGTCAGGACTACAAGTGCCTGCCACCACGCCCAGCTAATTTCTTGTATTTTTAGTAGAGATGAGGTTTCACCGTGTTAGCCAGGATGGTCTCAATCTCCCGACCTTGTGATCCGTCTGCTACTGGGGAGGTTGAGGCAGGAGAATGGCATGAACCCGGGAGGTGGAGCTTGCAGTGAGCCAAGATGGCGCCACTGCACTCCAGCCTGGGTGACAGAGTAAAGCTCCCTCTCAAAAAAAAAAAAAGTAAGGAATATGTGTGGGTATACTATATCCATCCCATTTCCACTTCAGTTACCAAAGCACACTGCCCTTAATAGAACCTAGAAGATATTCTTCAGATGCTACTTTTTCAGATGGAGTCTCACTGTCACTCAGGCTGCAGTGCAATGGCGCAATCTCAGCTCACTGCAACCTCCGCCTCCCAGGATCAAGTGAGTCTCCTGCCTCAGCCTCACGAGTAGCTCAGACTACAGGCACATGCCACCACACCTGGCTAATTTTTGTATTTTTAGTAGAGACAGGATTTTGTTATGATGGCCAGGCTGGTCTCGAACTCCTGACCTCAGGTGATCCACTTGCCTTGGCCTCCCGAAGTGCTGGGATTACAGGTGTGAGCCACTGCGCCCAGCCCAGATGCTATATTTCTAAACAGATAAAAAGCCTAGCCAGGCGCGGTGGCTCATGCCTGTAATCCCAGCACTTTTGGAGGCCGAGGCGGGTGGATCACCTGAGGTCAGGAGTTCAAGACCAGCCTGGTCAACATGGTGAAACCCTGTCTCTACTAAATATACAAAAATTAGCCGAGCATGGTGGTGGGCGCCTGTAATCATGGCTACTCACGAGGCTGAAGCAGGAGAATCACTTGAACCCGGGAGGCAGAGGTGGCAGTGAGCCGAGATCGCACCATTGCACTCCAGCCTGGGCAACAAGAGCGAAACTTCATCTCAAACAAAAACAAAAACAAAAACAAAAAAACCTACTATGATCTTTCCATACAACCTTGTCATATAATCCTCAGCACTGAAGCTCTTTGGGAAACTCAAGGTAGAAGAGACTTTACAAACCTTGGATATGTGCTTTTATTTACAGACCAGGACCTCTTCCATCTATTCTCCCTCAGTTTCCACTCCAACTTCTCTCAGGTGAGATAAGCTTGAATTCTAACATTTAAAAAGAATTGGAAGGGTCTTTAAATGATCACCTAGTCTAACTCTCATTTTTCAGGAGGTTACTGATGTGACCAGAATCACACAAGAATCTGGTAGCTGAGGTGGGTCTTAAGCATACAGCATCAGTTAAGAGCATGGACTCTGGGATTAAATACATAGACTTGAGTTAAAATACTCTCCCACTTACCAGATGAGTAACCTTGGACCTACTTACTTGACCTCTATGAACCAGAATTTCCTCACTTGAACAGAGTTCATACTAGTCAATGGCACACATGTTAAAGGGTGTAGGGGTGAAGTGTAGTGATGCCTGCAATTCACCTTGAAATGTAAAAGTGGATTGGGAGAGGGACACATGGAAAGATATATGATAAAGCAGCATAGTAAAATGTTAATCATAGAATTTAGGTACACAGGTACTTACTATACAAGTCTTTCAACTTTTTTTGTATGTCTGAAAACTGTCATACTAACGCAGGGAAGGGACAACTAATTCGTTGGATATGACAAGGCAATGGACACACAGCTACTTAGCACAGTGCTTGGCACATGGAAAGCACTCAACCAATGTTAGCTACTTGCAGTAATAGCTGCTTAGTAAGACAGGGTCAAATACTTCCTTTTTGGAAAGATGATGCTCAAAATGGAAACCCGAGGTTTTTCTTTTGAGCCCTTTCTATTTAGAAAAATCAGGCTAAGAGGCAGTAGCTTAACTTTGTATTAAGTGAAGATTTTTGTACAAGCTAAGGCTCTGCAAAGGCCAAGGGGCATGGCTGTGACCTCAGACAACAGCAGGCAGAGACAGTGGCTATGTCATCATAGAGCACTGATTTGGGAGTCAGAAATACATGTGAGCGCAAATTCCCGCTTTACCATTACTAAAACGAGTGTCAAGTATATAGGTGAAGCGCCCTCTCCCCAACTCAATATTTTCACCTGCCAAAAAACAATAATGTATGTGAAAGTACTTGGCATCACTAGCACTCAGAAAAAGGAGATTTAATTGGAATGGTCAAAAAGGATGCTTGGAGGGATAAATAAACCAGATTGCTCTTCTCCCTAATTCCCACTTCTCTCCCTCAGCTCCCGGGTCCTGGGAACCAAAATGAGCTTTTAAAGTTTAGTCAATTCCCTACTTTAAACCGTCCCACGGCCTGCCAGTGCGTTCACAATAAAATCCAATTTCCTTACCGTGGCCGACAAAGTTCTGCAGTAACTAACCCCACCAAAATAATTATTTTTGTTTATTGATGTATACGTTTATCGTCTCTCACTACACTAAAATGTAACCTCCTATCTTATCTCCCGCTGTATCCCGGGAAATAAGTGTCGCGAATAGAGCTCAGCACGGATTAAGGGGACGGGGTTGTGTGGGTTTCCATTAGTACTTGTCCGTGAGTTGAAGCAAACCGTCAACTGCCCCCAGTGGGTCGTCACTAGTTTTCCTGGGGCGGCCCCTCACCCAGCTCCAGGGCGGCGCCCCTCCCCGAGCCCCTGGCCTATTTTCACTTCCCTGAGGCAACTATGGCGGGAGACCCCTGGCGCGCGCATCCCGCCCCGAGCCACTGACTTCAGCAGCTCTCTCTCCGCAGCAGCCCTGCTTGGAGCCCCCAACTCCCTGGTCCGCTGGCCACACCTCTCGCGCGTTCTCCTGGCCGACGAGCCCTGAGGCCGCCTGCTTGGCCAAGCCGCTCTCGTCCAGCCCCAGCCCTTTCACGTGGCTGTGGGAAGCGATGCGCTGCGTTTTCGTGGTGCTCTTCACCTCCTCAATCTTCATTTTGCGGACGCCGGGAGCTAAAACCAGCGTGGAAAACCAGCAGATAGGACAGTGCGCCCAGCGCCCGAGTTACCATGCGGCCGTTACTAGGGCAATTTGCAAAGGCCCGCCTAGGTTGGCCTTCCATTGGTGGAAGCGGGAACGCCTCCGCTCTCCATAGGCTCACGGCTGCGCCCATCGCGGCTGCTGCTGGAGCTCCAGTCACTCACTTCCGGCTGTGTCTCTGGGTTGGCTTCCCCCGCAGCCGGCGCTTCCTGCCCAGGCTGGGGTCGGTAGCACAGTGGGACCACGCCCCGGATTTGATTTCGGGCTGGGGCGTTGCACGAGGTAGTGGCACGCGGGTACCACTCCTAATCCTTCCGTCCTGTCCATTATCACGTTTGAACGTCATACTCTTACGCGAAGCTCAAGTTATTATTTCCGTTTTGGAAATAGAAGAACTGAGGTTCAGAGCTTAAACTGAGATTGGTTACTAACCAATGTTTTCTGACTCCCAGACCTTTGCATCTCGTCTGGAAAGGCCCAGCGCAACCCACCACTCCTTCCGTGGAATTGTCTTCCCCTGCTTCTAATCTCTATCCTCCGCCGAGAGATAAGGTTCCAGCTAAGTTCAGTTCAGTTGACTGTAAATAACATTTTGCAGTTTTCAAAACTCTACAGCCCTGTAAGGTAGTGTAATTACGAATGCAGCTACAGACAAGCAGAAAGAGGCCCATCCGCCCAAGAAAGCACCACAAAGAATCAGAACTAGAAATCTTCAGGCTTCAAAACCTATATAATAATGCTCATACTGTCCCATTATTTCAGCTGAGACAATCAGCCAGCAAATTGTCCCTTCAGGTTTCATAATGATATTCGCACAACCTGCACCACAATTGTACTTGCCATCCATCCATCCATCCATTTAACAAACACGAGCCAGACACCACAATGCACTGGGGATACAGGGATAAAAGTCTTGATGCGCTTACTCCTTGCTTAGAAAACTTGTAACATGAGATGTGGTGAGACAGGTACACCCAGGTGGCAAGAAGACCAGAGCAGAAGCCCCAGGAATAGCCTGGAGAGCCAGCGAAAGCACCATGAAGGTGATGTTGCCTTGGCTGAATTCTGACAAATGGGAGAGATTTCCTCAGAAGCATATGGTATGACACCATTTTTACAGAAGAAGATACTAACATCCAGAGGAAGGGAAGGACTTGCCCAGAGTGCAGGAGAGTTTATATTAGAATTGAGACAGATCTGAAATCACACTTCCTTGTACATCTTGATTCTAAGTTTTGAATCTAGGTTTCTATATTTTTTTTCTTTTCTTTTGAATCTAGGCTTCTAGTGATTTGCATAATTACTGGGTCAATGTTTGTCTCTCCCAGTAAACTGCAGGCCTTTTGAGGGTGTAGACCACATTTGATTGTTTACCATTTTAACCTAAGTGCCTGGCACACAGCCTAAAACACAGCTCACAATTAAGGCTTCTCATGAATTCAATTAATGTTCTAGACCACACACAAACACATACACTTGAATTTATCAGTTTTGCTGCATGTATTTTATACGGTGGCTTTTGTAGGTCTTGGTAATGATTTCCATCAGAGAATGGAATCTTCTGGCATTTTCAGGGCCCAAAAGAACAGAGGCTCAGGTGGCCTTGGAAGGCTGAGGTTGTTACTAGTGGCATGTGGTTCATCAGCACTAGAGACAGCACCTCACAAAGTTGCTTAGCCCCTCATTGACTTGTTCCTGGTCATTACTCTTAGATAAGAAGCAATTCCTTTTTCTGTATGGAGAAGGAAAATTTTCCACCAACTAGTAGTCAAAGTGAAGCATTCTATGGGACTGACTTCTTTGTGTATTGTCCAATTAGGGAAAAAAACATTTTTTACACTAATTATTTTGGCCCTAATCTTTGTATCTTTTGGCACAAAGAGAAGGATTTCCTTCTAGCCCAAAAAGAGGAAAGGAGAATGAGGATTTTAGAGCACAGAGGAATATCCCCTGGATTACTTGGTCTAGTGGTTTTCAAACCACATTCCCAGCAGTTGTGGAATCTTTCTGTGGCCAGTACAGGTGGGGAAAGGGAATGCTAAGAGTGTAGGATACCAGCTCCGTGCCCCCACTTCCACCAGAGTTGTTCCTTCTTTTTTTTTTTTTTTTTTTTTTTAGTGCTAAAGAACAGTTAAAAAATCACTGATGGGCCAGGTGTAGTGGTCCACACCTATAATCCCAGCACTTTGGGAGGCTGAGGCAGGTGGATCACCTGAGGTCAGGAGTTCGAAACCAACCCGGCCAACATGGCAAAACCCCATCTCTACTAAAAATACAAAAATTACCTGGGCGTGGTAGCAGAAACCTGTAACCCCAGCTACTCAGGAGGCTGAGACACGAGAATCACTTGAACCCGGGAGGTGGAGGTTGCAGTGAGCCAAGATTGTGCCATTGCACTCCAACCTGGGCAACAGAGTGAGACTCATCTCAAAAAAATAAAAAAAAAAGTTACTGATCTAGCCTAGCATTCTCATTTTATAGGTGATGAAACTGAGACCCCAGGAGGTGACAGAATTTGTCCAAGGTCACAAATTGAGCAAATGCCTGACACAGATCCAGTGTGCAAAGATGCTGGACCTGGCTGCAAAGTCAGACGATTTCTTTCATTTCAACAGAAAGTAATGCGGCAGGCTAGTATCCAAGCTAGACAAGTCCAATAAACAGCAAGTGAGGCCTGCTGCAGTGGACAGGGTTATTCCTGACCAGCGTCCATCCCACTTCTGCGCACCATCACTCCCATTTTCTTTCAGGAAATGACCGTTCTGCCACTTTGAGTCCAGGTAATTTGGACAAACTGACCCCACACCCCGTGTTTGTTTCACTGGTAAACACACGGCCCTGGCCTGACCTATCAGTATCCCATCCTCTCAGACACTGTGATTGGCTCAGAAATGTGAGCAGCTAGTTCAATGACAGTCAGTCCTGGCAATTTACTGGACATATCAGGAGAGAAAACATAGGTCATGGATCTGCAGGCTGGTCTTCTTTGCTACTTCATGGGGAGACTGTACCTGAAAATGAAGCCAAGATAGAGGAAAGGAAAGCTGACAGAAAGAGATTCCTGATGAAATCCTTTATATTCCTGCATCATCCTCGTGTTACTTGCAGTGTAACATGGCATTTACTTTGGGGCTTAAGATGTTTCAGTTAGATTTCTATCTGTGGGTACTGAAAATCCATATCAATGCAGTGACACATATGTAAGTAATTGTGTGGACTACTACATTCCAGAATTGTGCTGTGACAACCCTAGACCTGCCAGCTCTCATTCCCTCACTCCCATGACCCTCTTATTCCCTTACTCCCATGACCTTTGCTCTTTCACCTCCAGGCCTTTGACCTCTGTTTCTCCAGCCCAAGCTTGATTACCTCAATCACTTGTTTCCTGACCCTTCTGCTCCTTCCTTACCTTGACTTCTATCACACCTGACCTTTGAACCCACAAGCCCAGATCAAGCCTCCCTCTGCCTTCTCCGCTGCCTCCTGAGGGCTCTGTGTGTGGCAGGATGCAGTTACCCAGTGGTGCCCTGGAAACACTGCACAGTCATGGTCTCCAGCCTCAACTGGAGCAACCCAAGTAATGATTAAATGGTGTTATTCGGCAGGGTGCAGTGGCTCACGCCTGTAATCCCAACACTTTGGGAGGCCAAAGCGGGCAGATCACTTGAGGTCAGGAGTTCGAGACCAGCCTGGTCAACATGGTGAAACCCTGTCTCTACTAAAAATACAAAAATTAGCCAGGCATGGCAGCACACACCTGTAGTCCCAGCTACTCGGGAGGCTGAGGCAGAAGAATTGCTTGAACCCAGAAGGCAGAGGTTGCAGTGAGCCGAGATGGCACCACTACACTCCAGCCTAGGCGACAGAGTGAGACCCTGTTTTAAAAATAATAAATAAATAAATAAATAAATAAATGTATTAGTTTTTTGGGGAGCTTCAAGTGATCCTCCCATCTCAGCCTCCCAAGTAGCTGGGCATGCACCACCACACCCAGCTAATTTTTTCTATTTTTTGTAAAGACGGGGTCTTGCTGTGTTGGCTAGGCTGATCTTGAATTCCTGGACTCAAGCAATCCTCCTGCCTTGACCTCCCAAAATGCTGAGATTACAGGCATGAGCCATCACACCCAGCAGTAAATGTTATATTGGTTAAAAGATTAGTTCAGCTGCAGTAACAGAGAGATCTAAAATAACAGTGGATCAAACAAGAGAAAAGTCACTTTATCTCACATAAAGTCCAAGCAGGCATGCCAGCAGGTGGGCTGGCTTTACAATCAGTAAGGGCCTATGGTCCTTCTATGATGTGGCTCTGCCACTCCCCACACACACCGTTTATCGTGTGGTCCAAGACAGCTGCTCAAACTCCTCCCAAAAGGGCTGAATTTGCACCAACTAGAAGGAAAAAAGGGAAAGAAGAGGACATGCTCCTTCCCTTTAACCTTTACATTGAAGTTGCACCATCATTTCTACTCATATCCCAGGGGCCAGCACTTAATCAAATGGCTAGAACTAGCTGCAAAGGAGGCTGAGAAATGTAGTCTTACACTGGATGTCTTACACTGGATGGATATGTGTCCAGTTAAAAATTCAATTCCTATGTAAAGAGAGGAGAAGATAGATTGGAAAACAACTCTCAGACTCTACCCTAAGCTTCTACTGTGTGCCAAGCACTGCTGAATTCTCCTTGTATGCTGACTCAAAGGCAGGTATGACCTTCCTTCTAGCCAAGGCATCTCTACTATCTGGGTCTCAGATAACAACCTGGGCCCCATTCCATCTCTCAAAGGCCTTGCTCCACCCATTACCTTCCTTTTCCTGTATTTCCATCTATTCTCCCTGATCATTCCCACAGGATATGTGCAGTCTTTCTCCTCCCTCCCCCTCCCAATGTCATCACTTGCATTTCTGTCCTAGTGCAGTTCTCATCTTGCCAAGTGCCCCCGTTTCCCTTCCCAGTCTTCAGTCTGGTGCAACATAGCTTTTACTCTTGCTGCTCCCTTGAATCTGCTATCTCAAAAGTCCAGGGTGCCACAAAACAAGTTTTAATAAATGTTAAAAATTGAAATCATACATAATACTTTTCCAGTCACAATGGAATAAAACTTGAAATCAGTAACAGAAGGAAAATTCACAAATATGTGGAAATTAAACAATACGTTCTTAAACAATTAATAGGTCAAAGAAGAAATCATAAGGGAAATCAGAAAATACTTTGAGATGAATGACAACAAAAGCACAATGTACCGAAACTTATGGGATTCAGCAAAAGCAGTGTTAAGAGAGAAGTTTATAGCTATGAACATCTATAATAAGAAGAAAGATCTCAAATTCATAACCTAACTGTGCACCTACAGGGACCAGGAAAAACAAAACAATAACAACAACAAAAAAGAACAAGCTAAATCCAAAACCAGCAAAAGAAAAGAAACAATAAAGATTAGAGAGTAGTAGTAGTCCCAGGAGGAAAGAGGCAGAAGCAATTTAAGCATCCATTGACAGATAATTGATTTTTAAAAGATGGTATATACATATGATGGACTATTATTAAGCACTAAAAAAGAAGAAAATTCTGACACATGTTACAATATAGATGAATATTGAGCCATCATGTTAGGTAAAATAAGCCAGTCACAAAAAGACAAGTACAGTATGACTCCACTTATATGAGGTGCCTAAAGTAGTTAAATTCATAAAGACAAAAAGTACAATGATGGTTGCCAGGGGCTGGGGAAAGGAAAAATAGAGAGCTAATTCAGTGGATGCAGGGTTTCCATCTGGGAAGATGAAAAAGTTCCGGAGATGGATGATAGTGATGGTTGCACAACAATGTGAATGTACTTAATGCCGCCTAACTGTACACGTAAAACGGTTAAAATGATATCGTTTATGCTACGTATCTTTTACCACAATTTTTAAAAAAGATTAGAATGGAGACAAAATAGAGAAACAGAAAAACAGAGAAAATAAAAAAACACTAAAAGTTGGTTCTTTGAAAAGAATAACAAAACTGACAAATTTTTAGCTAGATTTACTAAGAAAACAAGAGAGAAGACTAATTATAAAATCAGAAATTACAGCAGGAACATTACTATTTACTATACAGAAATAAAAAGAAATATAAGAGAATACTATAAATAATTATAAACAAATTGGATAATCTGGATGAAATAGACAAATTTGTTGAAACAAACTATGAACAGACTACCAAAACTGACTCAAGAAAAAGTAGAAAATCTTACTGTAATCAAGTGAGGAGATTGAGTCAGTAACCAAAAGTCTCCCTATAAAGAAAAGCCTAGAGCTGAATGGCTTAACTACTGATTTCTACCAAACATTTAAAGAACTAGCACCAGGCCAAGAGCAATGGCTCATGCCTGTAACCCCAGCACTTTGGGAGGGTAATGTGGGAGGATTGTTTGAGGCCAGCAGTTCAAGACCAGGTTGGGAAACAGCAAGACCCCATCTCTACAGACGTGGTTTTGCACACCTGTAGTCTTAGCTACTTGGGAGGCTGAGGCAGTAGGATCACTCAGGCCCAGGAGTTTGAGGCTGTAGTGAGCTATGATCACACCACTGCACTTTAGCTTGGGTGAAAAAGTAAGACACCAGTCCTTCTCAAACTCTTCCAAAAAACTAAAGAGAACACTTTCTAATGCATTCTATAAGGCCAGCACTGCCCTGATAACAAAGCCAGATAAAAACATTATAAAACAGGGTGGGTGTGGTCGTTCACACCTGTAATCCCAGCACTTTGGGAGGCCGAGGAGGGCGGATCACCTGAGGTCAGGAGTTAGAGACCCCATCTCTAGTAAAAATGCAAAAACTATCCGGGCGTACTGGTGGGCACCTGTAACCCCAGTTACTCGGGAGGCTGAGGCAGAGCATCACTTGAACCTGGGAGGCAGAGGTTGCAGTGAGCCGATATTGCGCCACTGCACTCCAGCCTGGGCAACAGAGGGAGACTTCATCTCAAAAAACAAAACAAAACAAATAAACAAAAAAAACCACTGTAAAACAAACAAATCAACAACAACAACAAAACAGATCAAGATCCTGTATGAATGTAGATGCAACAATTCTCAACAAAATTCTGGCAAACCCAATTTAGCAGCGCATTAAAGGATTATCACCATGACCAGGGGGATTTATTCTACAAAGACAAAGGTAGTTTAACATACAAAAATCAATGTAATATGCCATATTAATAGAACAATTAATATGCCATATTAATAGATCATGTAGGGAAAAAACCCCACATGATCAACTCAGTTGATTCAGAAAAAAACATTTGACAAAATCCAATATACTTTCATGATTCAAAAAACAACTAGGAGTTGCCTATGAGAGGGAGGCAGAGCAAGATGGCCAAATAAAGCCTCCAGCAATTGCCCCTACCTGCTGCCAGCAGAAAACCAAATTGAAAAACTATCTGCACAAGAAAGCACCTCCATAAGAACCAAAAATCAGGTGAGCAGTCACAGTCCCTGGTTTTAACATCACATCAAAGAAAGAGGCACTAAAGAGGGTAGGAAAGACAGTCTTGACTCACCTGCACTACCCATCTCTCATCCCTTGCCTGCGGTCTCATGGCACAGAGACAGAATCTATGTACTTGGCAGAGAGATTGTGGGACTTTGTACTGGAACTCAGTGCTGCCCTGTCACAGCAGAAAGCAACACAAGGCAGAATTCAACCAGCACCCATGCAGACAGCATTTAGACCAGCCTTAGCCAGAGGGGAATCATCCATCCCGGTGGTCAGAACCTGAGTTCCAGCCAGCCTTATCACCGCAGGCTAAAGTGCTCTGGGGTTCTATAGAAACTTGGAAGGCAGTCTAGGCCACAAGGACTGCAATTCCTGGGCAAATCTTGGTGCTCTGCTAGGCTTGGAGCCAGTAAATGTGGGGTGCATGTGACCTAGCAAGACAATAGCCAGGGCAGTCAAGAGAGTGCTTGCATCACCACTCCTGCAAAGCCAAGCAGCGCAGCTTGCAGCTCCCAGAGAGACTCCTTCCTTCTGCTTGAGGAGAGCAGAGAGGAGAGTAAAGGGGACTCTGTCTTGCAACTTGGATACTAGCTTAGCCACAGTAGAATGGGGAACCAGGTAGTGTCCTGAGGCCCCTATTTCAGCCTCTAGTTCCCAGACAACATTTCTAGACACACCCGGGGACAAAAGGGAATGCACCGTCTTGAAGGGGAAAAACCCAGACCTGGCAGGATTCCTCATCTGCTGAGTAGAGGGCTTGGGCCTTGAATAAACATCAGTGGTAGCCAGGCAGTATTTACCATGAGCCTTGGGTAAGACCCAGTGCCATGCTGGCTTCAGGTGACCCAGGATATTCCCAGTTGTGATGGCCACAGAAAGAAACCCCTTCTGTTTGAAGAAAGGAGAGGAAAGAGTAAAAGGGACTTTGTCTTGCAATTTGGATACCACCTCAGCCACAGTGGTGTAGAGGACCAAGTGGTCTTTTGGGGTTCCCAATTCCAGGCCTTAGCTCCTGGATGACATTATTGGCCTTGCCTCGGGCCGGAGGGGAGCGTACTGCCCTGAAGGGAGAAACCCAGGCCCGGCAGTATTCAACACAAGGTGAAGTGCCCTTGGATCTTGAGTGAGCATCAGCAGTAGCCAGGCAGTTCTTGCTATGGGCCTGGGTTGCTGGTGACCACAAGGAGAGTTCTTCAGTATGAGGAAAAGGGAGGGAAGAGTGGGAAGGACTTGTGTTGCGGTTTGGGCACCAGCTCAGCTGCAGGAGAATAGAGCACCAAATGGATTCCTAAGGTTTCTGACCCCAGGCCCCAGCTCCCGGTTGGCATTTCTGGACTTGCTGTGGGCTGGGGGATGAGCTTATCACTCTGAGGGAAGGACACAAGCCTGGCTAGATTCACCAGATGCTGATTTTAGAGCTTTCAGGCCATGAGTGAACATTGGCATTAGCCAGGCAGTGGTCACCATGGTCCTTGGGTGAGACACAGTATTGTGCTGGGTTTGGGTCTGACCCAACAAAGTCCCAGTGGTGTTGCCACAGAAGTGCTTGTATCGTCTCTCCCCCAGCTTCAGGCAGCCTATCAGAGAGACTCTGTTCCTGGGAAAGTAAGGGAAGAGAACAAGAGTCTCTGTCTGGTAATCCAGGGAATTCTCCCAGATCTTACCCAAGACCACCAAGGCAGTACCTCTGTGCAGCTGAAAGTCACAGCATTATTGGGCTTGGGGTGCCCCCTAGTGCAGATACAGCTGCAGTGACCAAAGACAGATTACAACACTCAATTCCCTTTGAATGCTTGGCAAGCCTTCCCAAGAAGGATGGGTACAAACAAGCTCAGACTGCAAAGACTATAATAAATACCTAACTCTTCAATGCCCAGATTTTGGCAAATATCCACATCATCAAGGCTATCCAGGAAAACATGACCTCACCAAACAAATGAAATAAGGTACCAGTGATCAATCCTGAAGTGACAGAGATGTGTGACCTTTCAGATAGATAATTCAAAATAACTCTTTTGAGGAAGCTCAATGAAATTTAAGATAATGCAGAGAAGGAATTCATAATCCTATCAGATAAATTTAACAAAGAGATTGAAATAATTAAAAAGAATCAAACAGAACTTCTGGCGCTGAAAAATTCAGTTGATATACGAAGAATGTATCAGTCCACAACAGAACTGATCAAGCAGAAGCATTAGTGAGCTTGAAAACAATCTCTTTGGCCAGGCGTGGCGGCTCATGCCTGTTATCCCAGCACTTTGGGAGGCTGAGGTAGGCAGATCACTTGAGGTCAGGAGTTTGAGACCAGCCTGGCCAACATAGTGAAACCCCATCTCTACTAAAAACACAAATGTTACCCAGGTGCAGTGGTAGGAGCCTGTAATCCAGCTACTCAGGAGGCTGAGGCAGGAGAATCACCAGAACCTGGGAGGCGGAGGTTGTAGTAAGCAGAGATCATGCCACTGCACTCCAGCCTGGACAATAAGAGTGAAACTCTGTTGGAAAAAAAAAAAAAAAAAGGACAGGTGATTTGCAAATACACAGAGGTGGCCAGGCATGGTGGCTCATGCCTATAATCCCAACACTTTGAGAGGCCAAGATCAATTGAGGCCAGAAGTTCGAGACCAGCCTGGGCAACATGGTGAAACCCCATCTCTACAAAAAAATTAAAATAGCAATAAATTAGCTGGGTGTGGTTGCACATGTCTGTAGTCCCAGCTACTTGGGAGGCTGAAGTGAGAGAATCAATTGAGCCTGGAAGGTCAAGGCTGCAGTGAGCTGTGATTGTACCATTGCACTCCAGCCTGGGTGAGAAACTTTGTCTAAAAAAAAAAAGAGAGAGAGAGAAAAAAAAAGAAGAAGAAGAAGAGGAAGAAGAAAAGGAAAATAAAATGCAAAGAGGGGAAAAATTTAAAAAAAAAAAGAATGAAGCATGTCTACTAAATCTAGAAAATAGCCTCAAAAGGGTAAATATAAGAGTTATTCACCTTAAAAGAAGATAGAAAGAGAGATCATGGTAGAAAGTTTATTCAAAGGGATAATAAATAGAACTTTCCAAACCTAGAGAAAAAAATTAATATTCAAGTATAAGAAGGTTATAGAACACCAGATATAACCCAAATAAGACTATATCTAGACATTTAATAATCAAACTTGCAAAAGTCAATAATAAAGAAAGGCTCCTAAAAGCAGCAAGAGAAAAGAAACAAATAACATACAAAGGAGCTCCAATATATCTGGCAGCAGACTTCTCAGTGGGAACCTTACAGGCCTGGAAAGAGTGGCATGACATATTTAAAGTGCTAAAGGAAGGCTGGGCGTGGTGGCTCATGCCTGTAATCCCAGCACTTTGGGAGGCCGAGGTGGGTGGATCATTTGAGGTCAGGAGTTCAAGACCAGCCTGGCAAACAGGGCGAAACCTCATATCTATTAAAAGAACAAAAATTAGCCAGGTGTGGTGGCATGCTACTACCTGTAGTCCCAGCTACTTAGGAGGCTGAAGCAGGAGAATCGCTTGAACCCAGAAGGTGGATGTTGTAGTAAGCCGAGATTGCGCCACAGAACTCCAGCCTGGACTGCAGAGCAAGAATCCATCTCAAAATAAGTAAATAAATAAATAAAGTGCTGAAGAAAAAAAAACCTTTTATAGTAGGATAGCATATCCAGCAAAAATATACTTCAAACATAAAAGAGAAATAAAGACTTCCTTAGACAAACAAGAGCTAAGGGATTTCGTCAACACCAGACTTGTCCTACAAAAAATGCTAAAGTGAACTCTTCAGTCTGAAAGAAAAGGATGTTAATGAGCAATAAGAAATCACCTGAAGGTGAGAAACTCACTGGTAATAGTAAGTACACAGATAAACACAGAGCAGTGTAGCACTGTAATTGTGGTGTGTAAACTATTCATATCTTAAGAAGAAAGAATAAAAGATGAACCTATCAAAAACAATAACCACAATAACTTTTCAAGACATGACAGTATAATAAGATATATATAATAGAAACAACAAAAAGTTAAAAAGCAGGGGGATGAAGTTAAACTGCAGAATTTTTAATTAGTTTTCTCTTTGTTCTTTTTTTTTGGCATTAGTTGTTAAGTTGTCATTAGTTGAAAATAAACTACGCAGATGTTATTTGCAAGCTTCATGGTAACCACAAATTTAAAAACCTACAACACACGCACAAAAAAGAAAAAGCAAGAAATTTAAGATACCACCAGAGAAAATCACCATCACAAAAAGAAAAACAGGAAGGAAGGAAAAAAGGAAGGAAGAGAAGCCCACAAATAATCAGAAAACAAATAACAAAATGACCGTAGTGAGCCCTTACTTATCAGTAATAATAGTGAATGTAAATGGACTAAACTTTCCAATAAAAAGACACACAGTGGCTGAATGGATTGAAAAAACAAGACCTGCCAGGTGTGGTGGCTCATGCCTGTAATCCCAGCACTTTGGGAAGCCAATGTGGGTGGATTGCTTGAGCCCAGGAGTTTGAGACCAGCCTGCACAGCATGGCGAAACCCCATCTCTACAAAAGTACAAAATTTGCCAGGCATGGTGGCATGCACCTGTGGTCCCAGTCACTTGGGAGGCTCAGGTGGGAGGAGCACTTGACCCTGGAAGGTCAAGACTGCAGTGAGCAATAATCATGCCACTGTACTCCAGCCTGGGTGACAGAGTGAGACCCTGTCAAAAAAAAAAAACCAATGATCTATTGCTTATAAGAAACGTATTTCACCTATAAAGACACACACAGATGGAAAATATGTTCCATGCAAATGAAAACCAAAAAAGAGCAGAAGTAGCTACACTTACAGCAGAAAAAATAGATTTCAAGACAACAACTTTTTAAGGAGACAAAGAAGAAGATCATTATATAATGATAAAGGGACCAATTCAGCAAGAGGATATAACAATGCATATATAAATATATATGTATCCAACATTCGAGCACCACATATAGAAAGCAAATAGTATTAGACCAAAAGATCATGAATAAGGAAACATGGGACTTAAACTGCTATAGACCAAATGGACTTAATAGATATTTACAGAACATTTCTTCCAATGGCTGCAGAATACACATTATTCTCCTCAGCACATGGATCATTCTTAAGGATAGAACACATGTTAAGTCACAAAACAGTAAGTGCCCACATGAAAAAAATTGAAACACTTTAAATAAACAACTTAATGATGCATCTTAAATAACTAGAAAAGCAAGAACAAACCAAATCCAAAATTAGTAAAAGAAAAGATCAGAGCAGAAGTAATTAAAATTGAAATAAAAAATACAAAAAAGCAATGAAATGAAGAGTTGGTTATCTGAAAGGATAATATCAACAAATCTTTAGTCAGACTAAGAAAAAAACAGAGAAGACCCAAATGAATGAAATCACAGATGAAAAGGGAAATATTACAACTGATGCCACAGAAATTCAAAGGATCATGAGCAACTACTATGAACAACTATATGTCAATAAATTGGAAAACCTAGAAGAATAGATAAGTTCATGACATATACAACCCATCAAGATTGAACCATGAAGGAATCCAAAACCTGAATAGACCAATAACAAGTAACAAGATTGAAGCTGTAATAAAAAGTCTCCTAGCAAGGAAAGACCTGAGACCCAATGGCTTTACTGCTGAATTTTACCAAACATTTAAAGAAGAACTAATATGAATCCTCCTCAAACTACCCCAAAAAATAGAGGAGGGAATACTTCCAAATTTATTTTATGAGGTCAGTGTTACCCTGATACCCAAATCAGACAAAGACATATCAAAAAACAAAAAGAAAACTACAGGCTAATATCCCTGATGAACATTACTGCAAAAGTCCTCAAAAAAAATTAGCAATGTGAATTCAACAACACATTAAAAAGATCATTCATCATCACAAAGTGGGATTTATCATAGGGATGCAAGGATGTTTCAACATATGCAAATCAACCAGTGTGATCCATCATATCAATAAAATGAAGGACAAAAGCCATATGGTCATTTCAATTGATGCTGAAAAAGCATTTGATAAAATTCAATATCCTGTTATGATAAAAGCCCTCAAAAAACTTGTCACAGAAGGAACCTACCTCAACACAGTACAAGCCATATGCAACAGACCCACGGCTAGTGTCATACTGAATGGGGGAAAACTGAAAGACTCTCCCCTATAATCCGGAACAAGACAAGGATGTCCCTTTACTACTATTATTCAACATAGTATTGGAAGTCCTAGCTAGAGCAAACAGACAACATGAAGAAATAAAAGACATTCAAACCGGAAAGAAAGAAGCCAAATTATTCTTCTTTGCAGATCTTATATTTACAAAAACCTGAAGATTACACACGCACACACACACACACACACACACACACGCACACAAACTGTTAAAAGTGATAAATTCAATAAAGTTGTAGGATACAAAGTAAACATGCAAAAATCAGTAGCATTTCTATATGCCAACTGTGAACAATCTGAAAAAGAAATCAGGAAAACAATCCCATTTGCAATATCTACAAATACAATAAAATACTAAGAATAAACAACCAAAGAAGTGAGAGATCTCTACAATGAAAACTATAAAACATGCAGGAAGTTGAAGAGGCTACAAAAAATGAAAGAGAGTCCATGTTTATGAATTGAAAAAATCAATATTGTTAAAATGTCCATACTACCCAAAGCAATCTACAGATTCAGTGCAATCCCTATAAAAATGCCAATGATATTCTTCACAGAAATAGAAAAAAAAATCCTAAAATCTATATGCAACCACGAAAGATTCAGGATAGCCAAAGCCATCCTGAGCAAAAAGAACAAAACTGTAGCAATCACATAACCTGACTTCAAATTTTGCCACAAAGCTATAGTAACCAAAACAGCATGTCTCTGGCATTAAAAACAAAAACAAAAACATAGTCTAATGGAATAAAATAGAGAACCCAGAAACAAATCCATACATTCACAATGAACTCATTAGAAGGGCCAAGAACATATACTGGTGAAAGGACAGCCTCTTCAATAAATGGTGCTAGGAACACTGGATATCCATATAAGGGAAAATGAAACTAGACCCCTATCTCTCTCCATATACAAAAATCAAATCAAAATGGATTAAATACTTAAATCTATGACCTCAAACTATGAAACCACTGAAAGAAAACATTGGAGAAACTCTCCAGGACATCCGTCTGGGCAAAGATTTCTTGAGTAATATCCATAAACACAGACAACCAAAACACAAATGGACAAATGAGATTATATAAAGCTAAAAAGCCTCTGCACAACAGAGAAACACTCAACAAAGTGAAGAGACAACCCACAGAATGGGGGAAAATATTTGCAAACTATTCACCTGACAAGGGATTAATAACCAGAATATATAAGGAGCTCAAACAACTCAATAGGAAAAACTTTGGTAACCCAATTTAAAAAAAAAAAAAAACAGGCAGAAGATCTGAATAGGTGTTTCTCAAAAGAAGACATATAAATGGCACGTAGGTTTATGAAAAGGTGCTCACCATCACTGATCATCAGAGAGATGCAAATCAAAAGTACAATGAGTATAATCTTACTCCAGTTAAAACGGCTTTCATCCAAAAGCAGGCAATAAAAAATGCTGGTGATGATCTGGAGAAAAAGGAATCAGTATATCGAAGAGACATCTGTACTCCCATGTTTACTGCAGCACTATTCACAATAGCCACAATTTAGAAGCATCCTAAATGTCCATTAACAGGTGAATGAATAAAGAAAATAAAAAAGAATGAGATCCTGTCACTTGCAACAACATGGATATAACTGGAGGTCATGATGTTAAGTGTAATAAGCCAGGCACAGAAAGACAAATTTTGGATGTTCTCACTCATTTGTCAACGCTAAAAATTAAAAGAATTGAACTCATGGATATAGGGAGTACAATAATGGTTGCAAAAGGCTGGGAAGGGAGTGGGGATGGGAAGTGGAAATGGTTAATGGGTACAAAACTATAGTTAGAATGAATAAGATCTAGTGTTTGATAGCACAGCAGCCTGACTATAGTCAACGATAATTTATTGTACATTTAAAAATAACTAAAAGTGTATAATTGGGTTGTTTGTAACACAAATACATGATGTATGTTTGAGATGATGAATACCTTATTTACCCTGATGTGATTATTATACATTGTGTGCCTGTGTCAAAATATCTCATGTAGTCCATAAATGTATGTATCTACTATGTACCCATATAATTAAAAATTTTTTTATTTTTATTTGTATTTATTTATATTTTTTTGAGACAGAGGCTCGCTCTTTTGCCCAGGCTGGAGGATAGTGGCCTGATCTGGGCTCACTGCAACCTCCGCTTCCCGGGTTCAAGTGATTTTCCTGCCTCAGCCTCCCAAGTAGCTGGGATTACAGGCACCTGCCACCATGCCCAGCTAATTTTTGTATTTTTAGTAGAGACGGGGTTTCACCATGTTTGCCAGGCTGGTCTCAAACTCCTGACCTCAGGTGATCTGCCCGCCTAGGCTTCCCAAAGTGCTGGGATTACAGGCGTGAGCCACCGTGCCCAGTCTCAAATGATACAAACTTCTTTATGAAAAACCCACAGCTAACATCTTAATGGTAAGAGACCGGGTCCTTTCCGCTCTGAGACACTTCTCTCTATACAAAAAGAGCTATTTCTCTTTCTTTTCTCTTCTGCCTATTAAACCTCTGCTCCTAAATTCCTTGTGTATGTCCATGTCCTAAATTTTCCTGGCACAAGACAACAAATCCCAGGGTACATACCCCAGACAACGTAGCTGCTTCATATTGGGGACCTTGTCTGGGATACCAATGTACAACATTCATGGAAACAGTGAGTAGAGTAGCAGACTCCAACTCTGTCCTTTCATTTCAAGGCTCTCAGCCTCCATTTTAGAATTAAATCAAACCAAATACTGGGCCCCCTTCAGCCATTTAAAAACGATTAGCGTGGCTGCCAGCCTTACAAGACTTGGGGGACAGGCTTGCTGGGGAGAACATGGAGAATCCCCCAGTACACATGGGTTGTTGGGCAATATGTTACACACACAACATATTGGCTGTGTTTGAATCAGCTTCCTATCATGGAGGACTTAGCTGTGGCATGAGGCTGGAGGAGGTTTTGGAGCAACTGAGGATTTCTGGCGGGGCTACTCCACGGTGTTATCCAAAGGCTTTTGGACTGACCCCGGCCTCTGAACACCATGGAGTGTCGGCAACGGGGTCTCCAACTTTCCTACGGTAATTTCTTCCTTTCCTATCTGTGACCGCCATATCTCTTTGTTTTTTGTTTTTTTGTTTTTTGTTGTTGTTGTTTTGTTGTTTTTTTTTTTGAGACGGAGTCTCGCTTTGTCGCCCAGGCTGGAGTGCAGTGGCCGGATCTCAGCTCACTGCAAGCTCCGCCTCCCGGGTTTACGCCATTCTCCTGCCTCAGCCTCCCGAGTAGCTGGGACTACAGGCGCCCGCCACCTCGCCTGGCTAGTTTTTTGTATTTTTTAGTAGAGACGGAGTTTCACCGTGTTAGCCAGGATGGTCTCGATCTCCTGACCTCATGATCCGCCCGTCAGGGCCTCCCAAAGTGCTGGGATTACAGGCTTGAGCCACCGCGCCCGGCCATCTCTTATGCCCTTTGTGTATGACAGTTCCGCATATAAATCAGGCACACCTCCTCAAACCTGACTATAAAATCCTGTGCATCCACCACCCACTGGTTCTTTCCACTCGGAGACCCCTCTCTGTAGAGAGAGCTGTTTCTCTGTTTTTTTGTTTGTTTGAGACAGAGTCTTGCTCTGTCGCCCAGGCTGGAGTGCAGTGGCGCGATCTCGGCTCACTGCAAGCTCCACCTCCCGGGTTTACGCCATTCTCCTGCCTCAGCCTCCCGAGTAGCTGGGACTACAGGCGCCCGCCACCGAGCCCGGCTAATTTTTTGTAATTTTAGTAGAGACGGGGTTTCATTGTGTTAGCCAGGAAGGTCTTGATCTCCTGACCTCGTGATCCGCCTGCCTTGGCCTTCCAAAGTGCTGGGATTACAGGCGCGAGCCACCGCGCCCGGCCTGTTTTTCTTTTTCTTCACTTCTGCCTAGTAAACCTCTGCTAAAAACAAAACAAAACAACAACAACAAAACACAAGCAAAACTAAAATTTCCCCCCTATCAAGAACAAGCAAGGATGTCCACTTTTGCCACTTCTACTCAAGATGGTACTGGAAGTTCTACACAGAGCAATTAGGCAAGAAAATTAATTAAAGGTCATCCAAATTGGAAAGGAAGAGGTAAAACTACTTCTGTCTTAAATGGCATAATCCTATATGTGGAAAACCCTAAAGAATCCATCCAAAAAATACTGTTAGAGGCCAAGAGCAGTGGTTCTCATCTGCAATCTGAGAGCTTTGGGAGGCCAAGGCAGGAGAATCACCTGAGCCCAGGAGTTCAAGGCTGCAGTGAGCTATGATTGTGCCACTGCACTCCAGCCTAGGCGAGAAGGTGATACTCTGTCTCTAAAACAAACAAACAAACAACAACAAAAAACCCTTTTAGAACTAATAAACAAACTGAGCAAAGTTGCAGGATGCAAAATTGACATAAAAATCAATCGTATTTCTATGCACTAGCAAAAAACAACACTAAAAAAAGAAATTTTAAAAATTCCATTTACAACAGTATCAAAAAGAGTAAAATAGGAATAAATTTAACTAAGGAAGTGCAAGACTTGTACATCAAAGGAGGTGGAAGCAAATCACTGTTGAAGGAATTTACAGAAGGCTTAAATAAATAGACGTTCTGGATTCATAGATTAGAAGACTTAATATTGTTAAGATGACAATACTATCCACAGTGGTCTGCAGAACCAACACATTTCTACTGGAATGCAAATGGCACGTTTCTGCAAAAACAGAAAAATTCATCCTAAAATTCATACGAAATTTCAAGGAACCCCAAATAGCCAAAATAATCCTGAAAAAGAACAAAGGTGGGGTATTCATAATTTGTGATTTCAAAACTTGATACAAGCAATATTAATCAAAACAGTGTGGTACTGGCATAAAGATAGATATGTAGACCAGTGAATAGAATTGAGAGTCCAGAAATAAACCCTCACATATATGACCAACTGATTTCTGACAAGGGTGTCAGGACCATTCAACAAGGAAAGCAGAGTCTCTTCAACAAATGCTGGCAGAAAAATTGGATAACTGGATGCAAAAGAATGAAGCTGGAGCCTTATGTTACACAGTGTATAAAAGTTAACTTGAGAATGGATTTTTTAAAGCCCTAAATTTAGGAGCTTATACTACAAAACTCTTAGATGGAAATGAAGGAGCAAATCTTCGTGACCTTGTGTCATGGCAATGGTTTCTTAACTATGGCACCGAAGGACCATGTAACAAAAGAAAAACTAAATATGTTGGACTTCATCAAAATTTAAAATTTTGTGTATCAAAGGACACTTAAAAGATTAAAAAGACAACTCACAGAATGGGAGAAAATATTTGCAAATCATATATCCCATGAGGGTTTAATATTTAGAATATATAAAGAACTCCCACAACTCAAAACAAAAAACCAAACAGTCCAATTTAAAAATGGATAAAGGACGTGATAGACAATTTTCCAGAGAAGACACACAAATGGCTAATAAACACATGAAACGATGTTTAACATCATTAGTTATCAGGGAAATGAAGATACTAACCACAGTGAGATACTATTTCATACCCCCCAAGATGGCTATAATTTTAAAATGGAAAACAACAAGTGTTGGTAAGGATATGGGGAAATTGGAACCCTTGTGCAGTGCTGGTGGGAATGTAAAATGGTGCAGCTGCTGTGGAAAATGTCTTGATTCCTCAAAAAGTTAATCGTAGATTTACCATATGACCCAACAATTCCTCTACTATTTCAATGTTTAAAAGAATTGAAAACAGGGACTCAAACAGATTCTTCTGTACCCATGTTCATATCAGCAATATTCACAATTCCCAAAGGGTGGAAACAACCCACGTGTTCATCAGTGGATGAATGACAAACAAAATGTGAACTGCACATGCAATGGAATATTATTCATCCATAACAAGGATGACATTATTAGGCCAGGCACGGTGGCTCACGCCTATAATCCCAGCACTCTGGGAGGCCAAGGCCAGTGGATCACAAGTTCAGGGGTTCGAGACCAGCCTTGCCAGCATGGCGAAACCCCGTCTCTACTAAAAATACTATGAACAACTGTATGTCAGCTACTCGGGAGGCTGAGGCAGGAGAATTGCTTGAACCTGGGAGGCAAAAGTTGCAGTGAGCTGAGACTGTATCACTGCACTCCAGCCTGGCCAACAGAGCAAGACTCCATCTCAAAAGAAAGAGGAAGAGGATGAAGTTCTTTTGGCACATGTTACAATACGGATGAACATTGAAAACATTATGATAAGTGAAATAAGCCAGACACAAAAGGACACATAGGTATAAACAAATATGTATGATTCTACTTATATGAAATACCTGTAATAGGCAAATTTATAGAGACAGAAAGTAGAATAGAGGTTAACAGGAGTTGGGAGAGGTGATAAGTTATTATCAATAAGTACAGATTTTGTTTTTGAGATAATAAAAAAGTTATGGAAATAGATAGTGATGATGGTTTCACAACATCTTGGATGTACTTAATACCACTGAATTGTACACTTAACCATAGCTTAAAAGATTTTATATATATTTTACCAGAAATTTTTTTTTAAAAAAAGGTAAAATTGACTTCTCAAGAGCCAAATTCTCCAGACATCTTGCAAGCTTATAGGATTTCTGTGCAACATTTACCACCACTGACCACCAACCCTATCGGGAAACTCTCAGCTCACTTAGGGTGTCAGTTAGGAATGCTTTTGACTTCAAGTAACAAAAAACAAGACACATAGTAGCTTCAGCAAGTAGGGGATTGTGTCTCATGCTCCCTCACCCTTAGCATACAGCTTTGGTTCTCGTGATTCAAGGATGGCTGCTGCACCTCCAGGCTTCACTTCCACATCCCAGGCAGGAAAAATAAGGACAGAGAAAGAGCCATTGGCTAAATGCTGAAGATCCTGGCCAGCAAAGACTGTCCCCTCTAAGAGGCTTTCTAGGAAACCCAACCAGTGATGCCCACTTACATCTCACTGTCCAGAACTGGGTCACATACCCCTTGCTAATGGCAAAGCAGGATGGGAGTGTGAAAAGGCTTTTACCTGAGCACACCTCTTCCCAAAATCTAAATGGAGCTCTGTCAGAAAGGAAGAAAGAAGAGTGGAGAATGAGGAGGCCACTGGCAAAGGCTGCTCCCTGGCTTCGGGGGTGTGCCTGGTCCCTGACGGTGGCTTCTCCAGCTCTCTCACTAATGTTTCCTGTGGCTCACCCTTGACCATTCAGCATTTCCCCACATTCTGACTTCGGCTCACTTCCTTTTTCATTCTAGGTACTTTCCCTGAGCCCATGCACTTCCCAGCCCCTGCTTTCAGCTACCACCCCTCATCAGGGAATCCCAAACACACACATAACTTCTACCTGGACCCAACGCCTGAGCTATAGACACATTTGTCCATTCATTCAAAAATGTTTATGAAGTGCTTTCTATGAGCTGGACATTCCTCTAGGCCTCGAGGATACAGCAGGAAGCAACAGCCCTCACAGAGTTTACCTTCAAGTGAGGGAGAGGGTTTATTAACATGTAAGCAACTAAGCAGGTTGTTCCAACTGGTGACACCAGAAGACTCCACAGCAGGATGCTGTGACAGAGGAGAGCGGGGATGGGAGGCTACTTCCAATAGGATAATCTCAAAGAGCTCTCTAAAGAGGTAACAAGAATAGTTGGTTTCCAGTCTGGGCAATAGGGTGATACCCCGTCTCTACAATTTTTTTTTCTTAATGAGGCAGGTGTGGTGGTACGCACCTGTGGTCTCAGCTGTTGAAGAAGCTGAGGTGGGAAGCTGGCTTGAGTGCGGGAGGCGGAGGCTACAATGAGCCATGATCGTGCCGCTGCACTCCAGCCTGGGTGACAGAGCAAGACCCTGTCTCAAAACACAAAACAAAACAAAACCAAAAGAATAGTTGGTGCTGGCAAGGAGTGATTTTAAAATTCCCACCTGAGGGGGCTAGATACTGTAACAAGAGCAACTGACATTTTGCAGATTCAGTGTGGAGTCATGTGTGGAAACCTAGGTGGCACCACCTTCCCATGTGATTCTAGAACATTTTGAAACCTACAGGGCCTGGTGCTCCAGTCAGTGGCTTGGTGCCCTATCCCTTGATCAGGCCTCAGCATTTCTCCCCCGGTAATTACTATATAATCACTCCTCACTTTCTTCAGGATTCTCTCCAGGGGAGACCTTCCCTGGCCACATTTGCAATTGAAACTTCCTGCTTACCCAAACCAGCTTTTCCCCTTCCCCCGTCTTAGTTGTTCCCACAGCATTCATCACCACATAACATACACTATACATCTATTGCTTATTTGTTTATTGCCTGCCTTCCCTACCATAACTGGGTGTGTACCAAGGTAGGGATTCTTGTTTGTTCTTTTCACTGCGGAACCCCCAGTTTCCAGGCCTGTGTCGGGCACATATAAGATGCTCAGAAAATATTTATTCAATGAGTAAATGGTCTACTCGCTTGGAGGCTTCACCCCTTCTCTCACCCTCCTCCCTCCTGGCCACCAGAGAGACCACCCCACTAGATCATTCTCCTGCTTAGCAACTTTCAACAACTCCCTGTGCTTTCAGAAGAGAGTGCAAATTCTCAACCCAGCACTGGGGATGGCCTGGCTCTCTATCACTCCAGCCTCATCTCCCACCCCTTTGACACCTTGCACTGCAGCCACATCACCCCATTCATAGGTCCTTGCCTATGTCTATTTTATTTTTCTCTTTCTTCCGGATCTCAGATGCAGAGAATTGAGTTCATCTTCCCTTCAGTTTCATGAGTCACTATCATTTTGGGTAAGTGGGCCAGTGGTAAGCTCTTTTTTTTTTTTTTTGAGAAGGAGTCTTGCTCTGTCACGCAGGCTATAGTACAGTGGTGTGATCTCGGCTCACTGCAACTTCTGCCTCCTGGGTTCAAGCAATTCTCCTGCCTCAGCCTCCAGAGTAACTGGGATTATGGGCACACACCACCACACCCGGCTAATTTTTTTGTATTTTTAGTAGAGATGGGGTTTTACCATGTTGGCCAGGCTGGTCTCGAACTCCTGACCTCAAGTAATCTACCCGCTTCGGCCTCCCAAAGTGCTGGGATTACAGGCCTGAGCCACTATGCCCAGCCAGTAAGCTCTCTTGATTTATTTTATTTTAAATATTTCCCCTCTCCACCCCTAATCTCCACTCTGATTTCATTTCCCCATGGAAGTGCCCACTCTAATACATTTGGTCCAGGTCCTGGGTGGCTTTCTATCCCTGGTAAATAAGTGGCATTCATTTATATAAAAAAGTACATACATGACCTTGTACTACAGATCTCATTCTGTTTCTTACCTTTTTCACCCAACACCGAGGGTGTGATGTATGTGTATGTTTTTTTTGTGTGTGTGTATGTGTGTGTATACAATCTCTCCATTTCTCATTGCTCCCCACCAGATTGGCAATCCCTGCTGTTGTCCAAGTCCCACCCTAAGCATCCACCACATCTTATTCTCCTCCCAGTGTTAGACCTTCCACTGCCTCTAACTCTCCGCAATTACAACAGAGTTGCAATGAACATCCTCATCCTTGTGTGCTAATAGACCTGAGAACAAAGCTTACTCAGGGTTGGGGCTGCTGGCTTTTAGATTATAGGCACACTACCTGCAACTGCTCCCACATCCTTAGCAGCATTTGGACTTATCCACCTTTCTAATTATTGGTAAGCTAATGGGCATGCTTATTATTTCAGACCTAGGCTGACTTCTGGGGTCAAAGGGGATACAGATGATTTTGCTGACACCTTATAGGTGGTACAAAGTCATAAAAGTAACTAACATTGATTTATGTAGTGAGAACACTATTGCCTTTTTAGTTTTCTTTTAGTAAGTTTTAGTGTGCTGGAGTGTGCTTTTAATTCCTTCCTCATACCGTCATGTATCCCATAACAACATTTTGGTCAATGACAGGACACATATAGGACAGGGGTCCCATAAGATTATCATGGAGCATATATAAAAACCTGATATATGGAACTTGATATTGGCATTTCAGATCAAGTAGGGGAAATGATTGATATTCAATATTCAGTAAAGATGATGGGACACTTAGTTTTCCAGATTAAAAAAATGTACATGTACTAGTATATATACCATCTACGTTTGTATAAGTATACTCTATGATGTTCATGCAATGACAAAATCACTTAAAGACACGTTTCTCAAAAAGTATCCCTGGCATTAAGAGATGCATGACTGTACTTGCTAGATTTCCTTTTTATTAAAGATTCTTTGGAAAGGCTACTGTTGTTTTTATTGTATTTATTTTTGTGGTTTCTGACTATTTCTGGTAAGTGATAATGGTTTTCTTTTTTTTTTTTTTTTTTTTTTTTTTTTTTTTTTTTTTTTTT